>NC_071277.1:772500-1072500 GCF_023375685.1 Ictalurus furcatus | reverse complement strand
TTACAGTTTATATTTTGTGACACCTGCCCTAGAGAAATGAACAGCACCAAGTAGCCTGTCATGTCTAACACTATTAGAAACCGTTGTAGAAAGATCTAGGTCCACGTGATCTGTAAAACATTTTTAGCTCTTTTATATGTTTTGGTTTGTGCATGTGGACGTCGATTCTTCAGTTCGGCCACATGTTTTTAGCACAGTTCAGGTTGATTTTGTGTTTCTTTAACCAATTTGGTGTTGATTTGGAAGTATGTTTGTTTTATCATGTTAAAAATTCTAATCCAAACTTTTTGGTACAGGCAACCATGTTTTGAGCTGAAATCTCCTGATACTTTTTGCAGAATTCATGATGCCATCAGTCTTCACAACCAGGGTATGAAATTAACACCCGCCACATGCAGGTGAATTGTCGGCAGTGGCGTGTAAAATCGTCTGGTCATCCGCCACTTTGGAGGAGGGTACATTTTCTTCCAGAAATAGATATCTAAACTTGCGTAATTCAGTTGTACCCGTTCCTCCCTCAATGTCCGTGATTACTATTGGCTGTACAAACATTAAACGTCACTTTGAAAGTGGAAGCGAAGAAAAAGTAAAAACCCGGAAGTGTGCAAATCGCTAATCCTATGTTGCGTTCATAAAAGAACTCTCGCCTAACGACTTGTGAAAACCGTTATCAGCATATTCTTCTTCTGCATGATTGGATATGAGTGTTTGAAAGTTATTTAAATGTAATGAATGCATGTGCAGATGTGTGCACTTCCCAGGTTCAGGAAGCTGGAGGCAGGAACACTCAAAGGGTGCTTCATTCTTTATCTTTTACTTTTGCTTTCCAGTAGTTTTAATTTCTACACTCTCTCACTCTCGCTTCTACGGGAGGCAACTGAAAGCACAAAGAGACGCAAACAAATCAACTTTTTTCTTTTTTTGTGAGGTGGCTGTTAGAAATTCTGAGTGGCAGGTTAATAAATAAATAAATAAGTAAGTAAATAAATAAATAAATAAATAACCAGCCCCTGTGGCAGGTGGAGGAAAAAGTTAATTTCAGACCCTGTTCACAACAGCACCTGTTTTAAATACCCGTGTCTAATGTTCTAATGTGGTGAAGCATGTGTCTAACGTATAGAAACATTGTAAAACGTAATCGGTATTGGCACTCTTGCAGGTGGAGATGTTTCTGCTCGGCTATGCCTTACAGCACACGATTCAAACCTTCAGGCTCTACAAGACTGACACGGAGGAATTTGTAACGCACTACCCTGACGACCATAAACAGGACTGGCCCTGTGTGTGTATCATCACAGAGGATGACCGCCATTACAACGTCCCTATTAGGAAGCCGACACAATACAGAGTGTAACATCATTGTGTCCTGACCTCACCTGATCGGTCATTATCAGGATTTCTGTAAGCGATTGGAGGAAGAAAATTGAGAGTGAAACTATGACATCACCGTGCACTGCCTTCACAAGTAATTATTAATATATCTGGGAAGTCACTGGATATTAACTGGATTTCTGGAAGGTGATTGGACGAACGGAGTTAAGGTGAATGACTAATTATTAGAAAATAATGTCTCTGTCTAAAATTGACTTGTGTTTGGTTAAAGTTGTTAGCTGTTTGGCTGAAGCTAACAACACTAACAAAAGCACTCAGGTTTTTTTGTGCAATTCTTTGACTTTTTTTTGTTGTTGTTTTGTTTAGATTTCGTATTACAACGAGTTTACAGTTGTTAATTCATCACTTCTTAATTCATACAATTGCAATGTTTAGAATGGAGTTACGCATGATTGTCACAAAAAATACTGTACAGGTGTTTACTAAAAACTGTTTTAAAACTTCTTACAGTTCCAGTGGATATAAAAAGTCTACACACCCCTGTTAAAAAGGCAGGTTTTTGTGACGAAAATAAATGAAACCAAGATGCGTCACGTCCAGAACCTTTTCTACCTTTATTGTGAAATTTTAACCTATTCATTAAGGTGGAAAACATTGAGTCATTTTCGGTGGGAAAAATCCGGTTGCATAAGTGTGCACACCCCTAAACTAATACTTAGTCGAAGCACCTTTAGATTTTATCACAGAATTAAATCTTTTTGGGTCAGAGTCAATCAGTTTGGCACATCTTGACTTAGGAATATTCTGCCTTTTTCCTTGCAAAAAGCATTCTACCGGTCACACTGTCTGGGCGTCTCCTGTGCACAGCGCTCTTCAGGCCACCACACAGATTTTTGATTGGATTTAGAATCTGGACTCTGGCTGGGCCATTCCAAAACCTTGAACTTGTTTTGGTGAAGCCGTTCCTTTGTTGATCTAGAGGTTTGCTTCAGGTCGTTGTCATTCTGAGAGGTGACATTCCTCTTCATCTTAAGTGTTTTAGCAGAAGCCTTAAGGTTTTGTGCCAAAATTTACTGGTATTTGTAGCTATTCATTATTCCCTCCACCCTGATTAAAGCCCCAGTTCCAACTAAAGGAAACCAGCCCCAAAATATGATGCTGCCACCACCATGCTTCCCCATGGGGATGGTTGTGGTGGTGGTTTTTTTGTTTTGTTTTGTTTTGTTTTTTATGTGCCAAAAATAACTTTTGGTATTATGCCCCTAACCCTAAGTTAGACTTTGGTCTCATCAGATCATGACACATTATTCCACATGGTTTTGGGAGATAAGATGTATTATTTATTTATTTATTTTTTGGTTAACGTCTTCTGTCTTGCCGCCCTACCCCATAGCCCAGAGCTATGAAGAATTTGGGAGATTACTGTTACATGTTGGGTGCAACAAGTCCTTGCCAGAAATTTCTACAATACTTTTAATGTTGCTGTAGGCAGTAGTCAGCCTCCCTGACCAGGTTTCTGGATGTTAACAAGACATCAGGAAAATCCTATAGGAGCAGCTTTACTTTATTTGGGGGTAATCAGTCACTAAACACTGCCACATTCCCACTTATAAAAGGGTGTGCGTTTACACAACCTGGGTATTGGAAGTTGTTGTTTTTTTTTTTTCTTTCTGTTTTTCCACAAAAAAATATTTCTGGGTGTTTGTCACTTGATATTTATAGGTTTCAATTCCACAATAAAAGTGAGAAAAGGTTCTGACATGATTGAACTTAGTTTCATTTTTTTACATCACAAAAACCTGCCATTTTTAACAGGGGTGTGTAGACTTTTTATATCCACTGTACAGGTGTGCAGTCATGAACAATATTGCTAACTGACACAAGCTGACAGTTTTCTTTGAGACATAAAATTCAGCTTCATGAACTCATCCACATGTCACACCCCTGAAATAGTCTGTTGTGCTCTTTTTGATGCATGTCCTTGATCAAAACTCCATATTTGATGTTAAGCCAGGAAAGAGAGAATTTTTTTAAGCAGTATCACATTCAGACAGAGGGCGATTGAGATTTAACAGATTTATAGTTATACATAGAGACAGGTGACACAAAAACCTGGTCCACGGTTGCAGGGTAGGGGCTGTTATGCTGGCATTGGTTGGCCCCACTTATACCCTTAGTGCAAAGCATCACTAGAAATCAAAACAAAGCCATCCTCACCTCTGATGAAGCATTTCTATCCTGGTGGGAATGGTCTCCTCCAGTAGGACTCATCAATACAGCATGAGGGCTCATTGAATGGTGTGATGAGGTGGTATGGTGTGATCTCATGCTATGGCCTTCACAGTCACCAGATCGAAACCTGTGGGAGATTTGAGTGGTGTGTGTGTGTGTGTGTTGGGAGTGGTGTTCATCCCTCCAGTACAGTTCCTGAAATTTGTAAAATGTACACCAACACCTTACTAACACACTCTGTGATGGTTTAATTTGATTTGTCACCCACCCAAAGACACTTGTTAAATAACAGAATTGAACTTATTGAAAGATATTTTGTTATTCATCATAACACAGGTTGGAAGTGGGGGGTTTTAAGGCTATAGTGCCAGATATTTTAGGGGAAAACCTTAATTACATTTGTAAATGTTGTTTTGCACAGACAACAGCAGTCGTTCCCCTCAGACCACAAGGATAGCAGCCATTCCTCAATTTGTTCTGTTCTGGCTCCAAAAAAAACAAACCTCAAATGTGTAATCAAGGGCTGTGGAGCACTTATTTATTTTCCTCTGGCTCCAGTGTGCTTTAAACTGAACTGTGGGGGGAAAATGGACTACACTGTTGTTCAGTTACCACCCCAGCCATTTATTCCATCAGCCCACTTCATAGAAACATGCTTCTCTCGCTCCTTATTTTTAATTTGAAAGATGCAGTTGGTGGAATTCGTTCCATAGCTGTTTAGATAATGAAGGAAACCTGACTGTTCGGTCACTACTTAATGCGGTTTTAGTTCTGTAGTTTCTTTCTTTCTTAAGTTATGTAATAATTTTGTTGTTTGTCTCAAACTGCTGCCAAAATGTTGTAGTATTACTACTTTGTAATGTATAGCTAATGTAATGAAATCTGATGTAAGATGTCAGTCTTGCATACAATGCCCACCCCCGTCCTAATTGTTTATCATCAGGCACGTTTTCTGCTTCAGGAAAGAAGATTCAACAAATTTTTATTTATGGTTATCCTTATTCGTCTGGTTCAGTATTGTGCAGAAAATGGAAAGGAGCACTGTTGAATAGGTGTTTTTTGTGACGTTGACTAGCTCTTTTTGCTTGTGGAAATATAAATAAATATTTTATGAGTAATGTTTACATTAAGTTAATATAATAATATAATGAACAGTTAAACACAAACGAACAGACCTTTAGGCAAATTTGTATTTGACAAACAGCATAGTGACAGTGGAATAAAAGTCCGTAGGTAACTTTGTTATTAAAATAACTTGTTCATATAGATGATGCAAAAATAAACATGCAGCTACTCACTGGCCCCACCTTTGATGGAACTGTGTATTGTGTGAACTATGAAAATACGACGGCGACATTTGGTGAACGTTTCAAGCACTGCTAATATCTGCACGTCGATACTACGAGGGAGAGTACACGCTAAAATAGAAGCATCTCCATCCGAGTGTTCAGAAATATCTAGCACCACTGTTTGACTGTAGCCATGTTCAACAAATGAAATGATCCCTTTAAAGTGAAAGAAGGTGCTTGTTAAAGGTGCATCTAATGACAGTTCAAATGAAAAAAAAAAAATATAAAATCTGTACATACTGTATATACAATTTAAATTCTACTGACCAGTTTGCTCTACCCTGACGTTGGCAGTTAAAGCAAGTGTACAGTTTACGGACCTTTTCCACTACAAATGCCTCAAAAATAAGCAGTATGCTCTGGGCTCCTGTCAATACTGAATTTCCCTGTAACTGTTCAGTTATAAACAGTTTTTACACTACAGGGTTTGAGCCCTGACCGTGTGAGTAATAGTTCAGCGCTATAAGATGTACAGCGATCAGCCATCCTGCTTAATATTTTGTACAGTGGGTATAAAAAGTCTATACACCCCCGATAATGGCAGGTTTTAGTAAAAGTAAGAAACTAGATCCATCCAATTGCAAGGGTATCTTCTGTGCACGGCTTGCTTCAGGTCACGGTTGTAGGTGCTTTCGGCAGTGGACAGGAGTCAGCATGGGCACTCGGACCGGTCTGCGGCTACACGACCCCATACGCAGCAAACCGCGACACACTGTAGTCTGACACCTTTCGATCATAGCCAGCGTTAGCCTTTTTCAGCAATTTGTGCTATAGTAGCTCTTCTGTGAAATCAAACAAGCATCAGTGAGCCTCGGGTGCCCATGACCCTGTTGCTGGTTTACTGGTTGTCCTTCCTTGGATTACCTTTGGTAGGTATTAACCACTGCGTACTCAGAACACCCCACAAGACTTGGAGATGCTCTGACCCAGTCGTCTAGCCATCACAATTTGGCCCTTGTGAAAGTTGTTCAAATCCTTACGCTTGCCCATTTTTCCTGCTTCCAACACTTCGAGAACAGACTTCACATCTGCCTAATACAACCCCAATTCTGAAAAAGTTGGGACCGTATGGAAAATGGGGAGGGAAAAGAAAAAAAAAATAAAAAAAGGAACTTACCCTGCACTGTACTGAAAACACACTAACACATTATCTGATGTTGTACTTTGAATTTAATTTATTTTTGAAAATATACACTCATTGAAATCTGATGACTGTAACACACTCCAAAAAAGTGGGGACACTTGACTGCTTACCACTGTGTAATATCACCTTTCTTTTTAATAACACTTAAGCGTTTAGGGTGTGAAGACACCAGTTGGTCAAGTTTAGCAGGGAGAGTTTTCCCACATTCATCCATTATGCACTTCTTCAGCTGGAAAACTGTACGGGGTTTTCGTTGCCTTACTTTGGCTGCAGGCCATGCACTTATAATCCAGACAGAATGTGGGTTGGCATTGCCCTGCTCTGGATGGCAGCATATGTTGCTCCAAACATTCTGCATTAATGGTGCCCTCACGGTTACCCATGCCATGGGCACTGACACGCCCACATACCATGACAGATGCTGGCTTTTGGACCCGACGCTGATAACAGCTTGGATGGTCCTTTTCCTCTTTGGCCCGGAGAACTATCACCATTTTATTTCAAACGGTCACATCGCTGTTAGGCCTAAATTGCCCCTGTCCCAACTTTTTTGGAACGCATAGCATGCATCAATTTCAAAATAAATGTTCACCTTCAAAAAAAAAGAACTATGCAGTTGATTCGGTAAAATATCAAATACCTTGTTTTTTGTTTTTTTTTGTTTAAATAAAAGTCAAAGTACATTTAAAATCACTCCTCTGTTATTATTAGCGTTTTCCATACTGTCCCAACTTTTTCAGACTTGGGGTTGCATATCTAATGATTTAATTTAAGGTTATGGCTGATCGTGTATATTGCAAAAAGCTGAGAATATATGCACAAGTTATTAAAGTTAAAAAAAAAAAAACAGCGAGAGTATTACATTTGAAACATAAAACCTAACTAAAGTAAACATTCAGCCATGTGATTCAGTTGTGAAGTTATACAGGAAGTTGATCTATGTAATGTAAGAGGACATAAACCACATTTAAGACATTTTGTCTTAGAAATTTGTCATCTGCACCGGTGGGTCAGTATAAAAACAGCAAATTTTACATTTTCAAAACACTTACAAAAAAAAAAAAAAAAAGTACTTTATCTGTTTAAAAAATAAAATAAATAAATCTCATTACGTAATGCATGAGCGTTCTTAGCTATACACATCTTTCAGGCTGCCTGGATCCTGCAGGGACAGAAGCAAGAGATCCAGGCAAAGTTTGCACAATGCTCGCGGCAAACTCCCCAAGACGCCTGGAATGACGTAGCAGTTGATTTCCTCGCAAGTTTCTGAGAGCTGTTTTAACAGGTAAAGGGTGGTCACATTGGGTTAAAAAATTAGTTTCGTTATTGTTGAAAGCATTGTTTTTCGTAATATTTATACGGCGGCATGGTGGTGCAGCTGGTAGCACGGCTGCCTCACTGCTACAGGGTCGCGAGCCTGTGCAGTTTCAAATGTTCTCTCCATGTGCATGTGGGATTCCACCCAAAAACCCCAGTATTTGGACTGCCTAGCTGGCTAGTAGTGTGTGTGTGTGTGTACGTGTTGCCCTGTGATGGACTGGTGTACCATTTAAGGTGCACAGTGGCAAGAAAAAGTATGTGAACCTTTTGGAATTTCATGGATTTCTGCATAAATTTGTCATAAAATGTGATCTGATCTTCATCTAAGTCAGGGGTATTGACAAATATAATGTGTCTAATATAATAACAAAAAATAAATTCTGATCCCTCATGTCTTTATTGAACACACTCATTCAACATTCAAAATGGCAGTGGAAAAGTAAGTGGACCCTTAGAATTAATAACTGGTTGACCCCCCCGGCAGCAATAACCTCAACCAGGCGCTTCCTGTAGCTGTGGATCAGACCTGCACATGGTTCAGGAGGAGTTTTAGCCCATTCTTCCTGCAGAACTGCTTTAGCTCGGTCATATTCTTTGGACGTCTCGTGTACGGCTCTCTTCAAGTCATTCCGTAGCATCTCTATTGGGTTGAGGTCTGGGATCTGACTCCGCCCCTCCGAAAGGCGGATGTTGTTTTTCTGAAGTCCACAAAACATTTTGCCCATACCGCTGTGGAGTGTCAACGTGCTCTTGTGCAAACTTCAGGCGTGCAGCAGTGTTCTTTTCAGTAAGCAGTGGCTCCTTCGTGGTGTCCTGCCGTAGATACCCTGCTTGTTCAGTGTTTGACGTATTGTAGACCCATGAACAGAGATGTTCGCCAGTTCCAACGATGCCTTCAAATCTTTGGCCGTTATTCGGGGTTGTTTCTTTACCTCATTGATGAGTCTTCGTTGTGCTCTTGGTGTCATGTTGACTGGGCGCCCACTTCTTGGTAGAGTAGCAACAGTCCCAAAGTGTCTCCATTTGTAGAACGTTTGCCTAACTGTAGACTGGTGAATTTCTAAAGTCTTTGAAATCACTTTGTGACCCTTGCCAGCTTTATGTAAATCAACATTTCTTGATCGCAGATCCTCTGAAAGGCGAGGCACGGCTCACATAAGCGTGTGCTTCTTGTGCAGAGCAAACTCCAAAAGTTTGAGGGGTTTTTATCAAAGTAGCTGTAGTCCACACCTCCAAACTCATTTTCTTAACGAGACTCCAGGTGTGCTAAAACCTGACTCCAATGAGCTTTATTCAGGTCATTAACTCAAGGGTTCACATACTTTTTCCACAAGCACTATGAGGTTTTTTTGGTTGTTCTCAATAAAGACATGAGGGATCAGATTTTTTTTGTTGTTATTATATTAGACACATTATATTTGTCAGTACCCTTGACTTAGATGAAGATCAGATCACATTTTATGACAAATTTATTCAGAAATCCATGAAATTCCAAAAGGTTCACATACTTTTTCTTGCCTCTGTATTTCTGTCTCACCCCCACAACCCCCCCGTCCCCCGCCAGTGTTCCCGGGATGGGCGCGGAATTCAACGTGACCCTAACCAGGCCGAAGCGGTCGCTGAGGAGGAATGAATAAATAAATTCATGTGCCTAAGACTTTTGCACAGTACTGTGTATGTATGGAGATTCGGGAAAACCATTTTATTTATCGGACTTTAAACGATTTACTGTAATGGACTTGTGGGTGAGATGCATGAAAAAGAAACAGCCTGTAGAGCTCTACACAGTAGAAAATGTTAAAAAAATTTTTGATCATGTGGAAGATTTTTTCCTAGGCTGACACACACACACACACACACACACACACAAGATCCCTGTAAAGCTTATTAACTTCTTTGGAATTCCTGACATTTGGATTGTAAAGAGTGTAAATTTTGTTGTGAGCTATAGTTACGCCTGCATCGTGGAATTCTGAAAGCACAACAGAAACGTTTCCATGCCTGACATTTTGCCATCATACTGGGATCTGAGACTGGTTTAATCCAGTTGGCACATAAAAATTCTCAATTCATTATTCTTAATACATAGGCTTACCAGTTTTGTAGTTTGGTAACAATACTTGTAGTTATATCATACACTTTCTGTCAAACTGTCAATCAAAGTAGTGTGTTTGATGTATGACCCTCCGTGCTTCCCTGACTGGCAGGTCTGTAGGGGTGGTGAGGGGGGTAACCCTGTCGAGTGTATCAGCTGGTCAATCTGGCTCCTTTGTGTCTGGGGGTGTTGTGGAGAGGTGTGTGGGGGGGGGGATAGCCCCCCTCCCAACAAAAGGTGTTTATGTTAATGAGTTTGGCTTTTGGTGGGGTGAAACACGTCTGAAAAGAAATAATGTTTTTAATATGGGGATGTGTTTGTGTTCCCGTGTGGCGTTATTTCCTTTGTGTAAACACACTGTTAGAAAAGCGTGATGTTTGAATGTGTACATATGAGTAGAATATTTGTTTTGTGAAATATTTTTTCCACTTTAAATGCTTTGTTTTTGTTCACAAATATCTTTTGTAATTCCTCTTCATAAAAAACACCACCGATGACATCGCCGTCATGATCACACAACCTATAGACGGGGCGTTCGCGTGATATGCATTCTGTTACAGTGAAGAACTCGTGCGTGTAGTTTTCTTTATAGCCTTTTCTGAACGGACCTCTTACTTTAGAAATTCTAACAACGTCGCCAGCTTTATATTTAAATTTAGGGGCTACGCCGGGGCCGTCTTTAGATCCATATAGGTTTTTATACACGGCGGATTCATTTTCTTTGTTCACATCAATAGGTCTCATCTTAATGCTCCTGTGATAGCTGGCGTCGTATCCGTCCGTGATGTCTTGTAGAATATCGATATAGCGTTTGGAGTCTGCAGCAGTTAAATATCTCCACATCCGCCCTTCTAAGGTCCTATTAAACCGCTCGACGATGCACGCTTTTAAACCGGTGGCTGCTGCAAAATGTTGTATGTTGTAGTTTTTTGTCATGCTTTGAAAATGTTCATTAAAAAATTCTTTCCCTTCGTCTGTCTGTAGTCTACGGGGCCCCCTGCCCTCATCCAGAGAGCACAGAGGGTCGTACATTATCAAACACACTACTTTGACAGTTTGACAGAAAGTATATGATATAACTACTACTACTTTGTAAGTATTTTAAAAAAACAGTAATACGGAATCATAATGCTCCATTATAATATTACAAATAATTCCTTGATGACTTGAAAGTAAAGTACTTCTATTCATTTAGTGTCTGAAATAAAAGTTTATACTTTCCAAATATAGGTATGGATTGCACCTTGTACTGTTGTTTTGTAGGGCGTTTTGGGACACTTACAACACTTTACTTGCGCTTCATGAGAATTTGTTTAAAAAAAATAATAATAATAATTAAAAAAAAAAAAAAAAAAAATTATAAAGCATAGTTTCCAAACTACAAAGAATTGTAAACACAGTTATAAAGCTTTATCAAAATAGAGAGAGAAAATCTTAATTAAATGTTTTTAGCAATTAAAACTAATCACCATGACCCTGAATTGTTTAATATGTACATTTCGGTCTAAGCTGACGTTAGAAAGAACCTTCCCACAAGGGTTTGTTGCTTTAAACAAACAAACAAACAAAAAACCCCTGAATCAATAATCCATGCATCCTCCTATAAACCACAGACCACTAGATAGAACAAGTTTAGCATAAAAAAAGAGAAAATGATACGATTTCCGTTGTGTATTTCCCTGAATAGCTAATTTTATAAAAAATAAAATAAAAATAAAAAATTAGATATCACTGTAATACATCAAAATTCTATTTGTGCGTTAGCCGACACTGTGCAATAAGAGATTGTGCATTTTAAGGCCCACACTGTAACAGACAATATGTTCCACTGTGTCAAAGTTCAGTACATGTGCTTTTTGCCAGATTGTCTCCCTCTGTGCAGTTAGAGGCCCTTGGGTGTTGTTTGTGACAAGTTGGTGTGAAGCAGAACACAAACTCAGTACTGCTGAATTTGCAAACATTTAGTTATTAGCTGCTGAACTGAGTATCTGATGAACGTCAGTGCAAAAGGGTTCTGTCAGTCGCAGAAAGTGCTGTAGCAGATAGATCAGTTCGGGCTTGGTCTGAGCAGGAAAGCCCAACTCACACGGTGCAGTCCTGTTTTTTGGTTTCAGGAGTACAGGTTTGCATTGTTAGTTTTTCTTTAAGTTACCAGGCAAAATCCCCTGTGTTTTTCCCCTCGGGTCATCGACTTTACCTCAGGTTTCTCTTTTCGTTCGTTTCTCTCGATCAATCCTTCTGTCCCTCTTCCTCCTCATCCACCTCTTGGATGTCCTCTAACACCGCTGTGGATGTGACATCACTCATCGGGGTAGAGTTGTCCCCCTGCATGACTAGCTCCGTGCCTGAATTCTTTCTCTAGAGTGAAAGGGTTTGATGTTGGATGGATGAAAGAAATGAGCAGATATCAGTAATACACAGAGACTACAAATAAGTGTACTTAAAAATGGCAGCGGTAGCTCAGTGGTTAAGATGCTGGACTTCTGACTGGAAGGTCACGAGTTCAAATCCCAGCACCACCAAGCTGCCACTGCTGGACCCTTTAGCAAGGCCCTTAACCCTCAACTGCTCAGTAGTATAAATGTACGTCGCGAGAATTTGTGATCTTCACTCACCTGCTGCCGATACACGTAGCATGCACCCAACGCCACCATCGTGGCCTCTCCGAGGAAGCCGGCCAGTAGTGAGCCCACTCCTAATGCAGCACCATTCACCCTGTACAGCAATACATGAAAACCTGAGCATACTGCATCACACACGTATACAGATCATCAAAATAGCCTGAGTGATCTATATCGCAAATACATGTAAGAATACCAACACAGCTGTGAGCAAGCAGGATGTGTATGGATCACTGGGCAGTCTAACATGATCAAAAACAGGTTTACAGACATGCAATGGGGACAACAAAGTAGATCTTATATATAGTACGGTACATGGATACTTTATGCCCGACTCTCACTGCATTACCATCCACGTAGTAGCGCACAGTGACGTTCTAGCGGTGTATATGTAGCTATAGCGGTCTGAACACTGATCCGTAATTACAATTCCACCATATTCTAGGCATTCTCAAAATCCACAGACAAAAGGTCATCGAGTCTCATGCAACGTGCAACATGCCCAACGTACGCAGAAATATGTTTCCGGGAGGAAATATAGGTTATTAGCACACAGTTCATTATAAAAACAGGAACGTTTTGAGAATCAAAAACTAAAGATGTCGTAATGTATTCTTAAGCTATATGTAACTCTCACAAATCTTATATAAAGCATGAAACACGACGAGCGAGGAGTGTTGTTCCCTTACTAAACTTCAACTGCATTCCACTATTAAAAAAAATTCCAATCAATTAAAACACTAACATCATCATACATGTTGATGTAACATGTTTATTCTCACCCCATATAGGGAAGGACTAAGAGACTAGTGATGAGCACGATTATCCTCAGCACAGAGCTAGGGGCCAGCACAAACGTCTTCTTCAGAGTCATCAACCAACCTGTCAGATGAGCTCGAATAGTCACTGGAACACACAAAGCAGGTCAAAGGTCACACGAACTGTATTTGTATGGTGAAGGGAAGTGCCCTGTTTTTATTTAATCTCCTTTTAAAGATTTTTAGTCTGTAAACCTAATTAGAAACCAAAGAGAAATGAGGTATTGGACAACAGATCTATCGCATATTTTTATATATGGGCAAGTAGTGTACTATATGTTAAGACAGTAACACTTCATTTAGATAACCCACACTGGAGATACTACAAACAGTAAACAATCTACAGACTGTTAACAACCTGCCAGCTGATCGTCAACCAACTTATTAACTTATCAGCTGATAATTGAATGTTCTGTAAAAGTTGGTTGATTACTAGGGTTTGATAGTGGTACCGGGTTTGATAGATATTGATAGTCTTTATATATTCTTAGTCAGAGGTCATCATTTCATACTTGGTTAATAGTATCCAAAAGCTGATTTTATATACAGATCGTTGGCAAATTAACCCTTTAACAGACACAGTGAAATACTTGTGCAAAAAATGTGCAAAATCTTTTTCTACCCACATTTACAAAGGGTGCAATCGATCAATCTATCTTACGTTCTTTTGTGTGGATAATGCACAGTATTTCATGACGGCTCCGTGGATTCAAGCTGTGGATGAATTGGGCTTGAAATCTAACCTGGAATAGGGAAGAAGGAGAATATCCGAAGAGGAACTGTGCAAAGCTGAGCAAAATTCTCATCCACTCCAATTACATTCACCAGGATCAGCTCAGACACACCAGGGGTCCAGAACACTATGAAGCATAGCTAGATGGGAAACACACACGTGCACGTATTAATGCATCATCCATAAAAAGCACCAGGCATGGCTTCAAAGAACCAATAATACACACAATGCATTTAACATTTTCCAAACAATCTCATCCTGCCAGTCATGCTTTGTAGCGTGTGTAGTCACTGTTTTTCTCATCTGCGGTGTTTTGATAGTGCCTCGGAAACCAGCATGGTTCGTCACTGTTCATGCAGGGACATGCAGCGAGAAGCCACCCTGGCTTGAGCAGTACTTCTTATGCAATGCCCACTCTTTGTCTGGCAGGCATGTCTGGCAGGCATGTCTGGCAGACTGTGCCAAGCATAAGCTTGAATAACTTGTTTACAATGAGGGAGCCTGTGTGTCCTCCCAGGCCTTTTATGCACCCTTCTGAAACACACAACCCTCCCAAACCCTCCCAAACCCTCCTACATACCACAAAACATCCTGTTATTGAACTGAGAAAGCTCCCCAACTGTACCAGGGATCAGGCTTCAAAGAAACAGATCCTTAACCCTGTTGAGGGTTCCTGGCGAGACTTGTATTTTATGGGAATACCAACTTCACTACACCTCTCAAGTCTGTATTTTGAGCGAAAACATGGATAGCTTTAAGGAAGGTAAACGCACAGCTAAAGCCATTGCAACTTTCAGTGATTACAAAACATCAGACGTGGTTCGATTTCAACATATTCAATGCTAATAAAAAGATTTCAGGCTACTATCTACATCTGCATCGTGAACCGTTCATGCTAGTATTAAATCAGGGTTATAAGCCACATTTAAAAGGTGCTTCCCATTAATACACAATAAAATGGAAAGAAAAAAATAAACAGAATGTGACATGGTTAGGAAGGAGGAATTAAAATACTTTAGTGCAACTTTTAATATCACTTTTCATAGACACTGTGTAATAAGATGCAGATTAATTGCTTTTCTTGGTTGCCATAATTGCAAGTCCAAGTGATTTAAGAGTGTTCCTGACCAAAGATAGCTGCCTTAACGTTCGATGCACTGACACATTCCATCACGGGATAAGCTTTATAACAGATGTTAGGGTTTGTTTGTTTTTAACTGATGTAACGTATTCCACAGTGCTGTTGAGCTCTTGATTCCGATTTGTTAGAAGGTGTTGATTAATATTCTATAACAGCATGGCCCTGACAATAAGTGACATGAAATTCTATTCACAGGATTAGATTACTGTGTTCGTTGCATTGTTATGGTTTCTATAGTAACAGCTAACATACAGGGACATGTATGGTGGACGCTCCAGATAGCCACGGCTAATAATAGTCAAGTTACACAATACATTTAAAAAAAAAAAAATAAAACAAATAAATAAAAACAATACATAAAAGAAATAGTAGAAACTAAATGTTGGACTAATTTAAGATATTTCTTGCAGGGTAACTGCGGTGTACGAAACTGACCAGCCTGTTCTGTTCATTCACAAAAATTCTCAGCTTTACTCAACTATTAAGTTGTGACAGCAACCTTCTTATTATCCTACCACAAAATTCCACTCTTATTTATACTGTAATCATTTTCGTGATGTAGATGCAACCAATGGTAATTTGAAGAAAAAAAAAAAAAAGAAAAGTCACTGCACATGAATAACCACAGAATTTCAAAAACAAGTCAGATCTTGAGTTGAAAGAATAATATTCTGTAAGTGGATGCAAAAAAGAAAAGAAAATACTTGGATATGATTTTTGCTACATAAATAACATGGGTGTAAAATTCAATCAGTTTAATAAAGTCCCACATCCTATTTCAACCAAACATATTTAGTTTCAATGATGAACAAAAAAAACAATAAAATCTCCAACATAAAATGTTCTTTTATTCAAGTGACTCAAATTCAGGTGTGAAATGAGGGCAAAGTTGAGGCCCTTTGGGCAAATTTTGAATACAAATCAGTCAAGTGGCTAATTACTGAAGTCATTTAAACTACACCAGGGTTTAATTAAGAATGAACAGTACATAAAAAGTTGTTTTAATGCGTATAAAAATGTTTTTAAAATATTTATAGAGTATATTATCCAGTGTTTTGGAGATCTTTTTTTCATGGTTTTAAAACGGTTTCGATGCCAAGTGAGCTAATCTCTTGGATGGAAGCAGCTTTTTGATTGTCAGCTGACTGTTGAACTACTTGGGCATGTGCCAGGGTCTCCTATTCACTACAAGTGTGGTAGTAAATCACAGAGCAATCCTAATTCTTTGGCTAATTCTTCCTCCAACTTCATTCAAAAAGCATGTGACTACAAGTCACATCACAGACTATACAGAACCTGAAGCGCTTGAACTCTCACATGCTGCAGATCCCGATTTCCCGGCAGGCCTCGAGTCTTAAGTAGACTTAATGGAAATCTGTGTGTCGAAAGAAATCTGTAGCTTGGCCTCATCTATGAACTTTGGTACCACATGAACACAAAAACTACAGTCTACTTTGACAGTATTGGGGATGTATTTGAGGTATTTCATCTGTCTCAGGACTAAGGACCAGATGAATCCCATATCTGTGTGTTCCTGCTTGGCTTTTTTTTTTTTTTTTTGGCTTTGCATGCACCCATACATACACGCGAGGTGACGGGGGAGGAGTATAACACAAGGAGCACATGTGCATACACGCTAAGGTCTTCCGACAATGTCATGTAGTGAAATACAATGCAGGGTTTGCTAAATAGTAGTCATACTACCTCCTGTCTGTGTGTACACATGTCAGACTATAAGAATATTATATGATATGAAGCAATTCACTTAGCACTAACACTACAGGGGTCAGTCCCCAGCTTTGCAGGACAAGCCTCCTCTCGTTCCTTTCTACTGCATCAAGTTTTTTTTTCCTTCTATATTAAAAGAATCACTCATAGAACACTACTTGGCTCCATAACACACTTTAGCCTCAAGTTAGAAGTCCACAAGACTGAATGCAGGTGCCCCCAGCACACATGCTTTATATACCTTTATAAGGAATGTCTGAAAGTGGTGTTCACCTTATCGACTGGAACCTTTTCATTTTCTGAATCCTAGGAAATCAAGGTTTCCCCAGGGACTGCTAAACAGCAGTAAGTCTCCATCTACCCCAAACGTGCATGCAGCTGCCATAGCAACACACCACAGCACCATGTATATCATCTCTCTGGGTTCCCATAGATTAATAACCCTTAATTAATAATTAATAACCCTTCATTAAGTACACCCATCATCACCACAATCATTAAGAGAGTAATTAGCAGCCAGGTATTTGCTTGTATATAGCAGGGAGGACCAGACAATTGTTATTTAGTTTGTGAGAAATAAAAACACAGAATTAAAGGAGGGTGTACTTTCTTTTTCCCCATGACTATGGTAAAGCCAGACAGGATTAAGAAAACTCCCGCTGCCTTAAACGGGCCATAATAAGAATAAAGGCTCAGGAAACCTTTGCAGGTGTTTTGAGTTAATTATCTGATTAGAGTCTTCTCAGGTCGACATTCCTGTATTATAAATTCTTTATTCTGATATTTTGAGTTACAGGATTTTTGATTTCCATGAGCTGTGAGCCATAATCAAGATTAACGCAAAAAAGCTTGAAATATTTCACTTTATGTGTAATGAATCTAGAATATATGAAAGTTCCACTTTTTTAATTAATTTATGGAAGAAAAAAAAAAAAAAAAAAAAGAACTTTACCACGATATTCTAATTTTTTGAGATGCACCTGTATATATCACCAAAGATGGCTACACCATTTACAGTGATGTGATCAATTTAAATATGAAAATTTCTATAAGTTCTAAATAAAAGAAATACATACAAAACTAATGTCAAGTTGATGTCAATTCGAAATGTTTACATCATTTAGAATCAACATCAACTGTTTTCCCGTGGGATTTTGGTACCAGTTATACCAATACGCACATGCACAAATAAGCTCCGACTGAATGCACTGGTATACCAAGTGTTTTTGGGAATCGGTCTTCTATTTAAACAGTTATGAATTGGATTCCCACCTTGGTCAAGCAGATGTAAATTGGCCTCAATCTGTTTACTCTACTACGACCGAGGTGCAATAGGATTTGTGTTCCAGTTGAGATATTTAATAAGATTGCTGTGCTACATATTAACATATCTAATGTTTGTTTCTGTACAGAACACGAGAGACTGAACTAACACAACAAAACACTTTCAAAGCAAATTTTAAATCAAGGTGGACTTCATTAGACTTCAGCTTTTGTCAGCAATAAACCAACAAACTGTCCAACTGAGGTTGTATACAGTCATTCTTACCGTTACAGACATTGTAAAGCAGGCCAAGGTGAACTTCTTGATATGGGATTTTGTCACTCCAGCACCAGCAGCTAACTTGTTGTTCAAATTATTCTGGGTAAAGAAAAGAAAAATATATATATTGTTACAAAATGATGGAATCACAGAAAAAGGTCACCAGTCAAAAATCTGAAAGCAACATATCAGGTACCACATTAAAAAAAAAAAACCAAAAAAAAACAAACAAGAACATGGCGATGGAATGGCATTACATTCAGCGTATATTATTACTCCTTATTCCCAGAGTTCCCAGGATAGGCTCTAGATCCACTGAGACTGTGACCAGGCCAAAGCAACTACTAAGGATGAATAAATGAAATCAATCAATGAATTTGTAGATTGCAGAATACAAACAGGGATGGACCATCTTTTATGCCTACATCCCTTTTTTTTTTGCTAAAAGATTTCAGTGAAGATACTTAAAATAAAAATAAAAGTAAAATGCTTTAATCCAATTCTATATCGTGATGGGTCAATAAATGTGTTTATATTTATATTCAAACTATATTTAAATGTATAATTAGGTTTACATTTAGTATGGGGGCTTGTTTATTTGATCTGTTGTCCAAATGTTTAAAAAAAATAATAAAACAGCACTTTTGTGCATCTCTGGGTAATCTAAACATGACTAAATTAACTCCTTTTAAAATTTGCATTTAAACAGATGACACAGATGCACCTAATTAACATACTAATTTAGAAAAACAGTTGTTTACATATACAAATCACACATTCCAAAATCACTCACATGTAAACCCTAAGAAACAAAAACTGCCCAACATATTACAACTAGGCCCGTCATGAGAATGTTGTCGATTTATCGTACAAGATATGGAAATGACCCCAACAATTTTTGCAGAGTTCGATATTGGCCATTGTGTCAACATGCGTGTTATTCATTCTTTTGTAAACAGCCACCAACATTTTAGCCTTTCGCGCTGCTTCTGTTCTCTCGTCTGCTCTAGGGCTGTCGAAGAACAATTAGAATATATGTCGAATTTAAGATTGAAAAAGAAAAAAAAAAAATTTATTTGAAAAAAAAAAAAAAAAAAAACCACATTCGAAGGCAAAAACTGTGCATTTGAATTTAAGATGTGTAGCAAGCACTACCGCCGATTTTAATTTAAAAATTACTGTTGAAAAATCAACATGCACGATATTAATAATACAGTAATGTCTTTCGAAGAAGAAAAATCTAGAAAGAATCGTTCTAGTGCTTCAAATAATCCAGTCATAGTTAGTAATGTCGGGGTTTGAGTGAATAACTGAGTGAATAACTAAAGCATACAAAATTCACCATGTTGTATTACAATAGTGTACTCAATGTCATTTTTCAGTAGGCCAGGTTTTCACAAGAAGAGCAGTTCAAATTTTTTTTTTTATATACATTTAAGATAATATATAAAATGTGTGAATATTTGCTTAAATTCTTCATTTTCTCAACAAATAAAACGCTGTTGATTAATATTCATTGGCATTTTAGTCAGAGTAAAACTGACTAAAATTAATCCATTTAGTCAAGATTTTGTCATAAGACAAAAACCACGACTAAAAACAGTGTGAGAATTTACGCTGGAACTGGCCTGAAAGCCTATAGGTTCATTTTTTTTTTTTGATTTTATAATTTTATGCACTGTAATTTAAAAATAAACGCACTTCGTTAACACACAGGTTTGTTCTACGCAATAAACGACATAATGCTGCCGTTTGGTTAGTATTTATTTGTTGAGCCCTCTTGTGGCCTGTTAAATATTTTGTGTTCACTAGCATTTTAACTAACGGAAATTTCGTCGTTAGAATTCGAATACAAAAATCGAATTTGGGAAATATTGAAGTGAAAATTATAACTATAACTTGTACCAGTGGCATAAAATGGACTTGGACAACATAAAAGTAGTTATCGTGACGGGCCTAATTACAACCTCTTCGTACTTTGTACAAGTAAAGGTAAGGTCATTCATATTATATCAAGAGAACATTGTCCTCTTCAGTCTTGCCAAACACAAACAACTGAATCATAGACTTTCTGGTAGGTTCACACCACCGCAGGCAAGTCACTGTTATATCACCGCTATGTAATTAGCTGCAGGTGTGCTTAAAAGAGACACGCTAATGAAAAACATGTTGGCTGAAATGGACAAGGTGTGTTGATCTGGAAAATTCCACCCTCTTGGTGCAGATCAGGACATGTTTCAGAACTTCTCATTCATATAAAAGGTGAACATCCTACTCTAGCATAGCTCTCAAATATCCTTAAAAAAAACAAGGTACCTTACATGACCCGTCTAAAATGTTGTGTTATGTTTACACTATATTTTATCAAGTTAGTTATTTTAACTCTCATCCAATACCTACTCAAACCTAGACCTTATTATCCATTCGGATCAATATGGCCCATTTTGAAATGTATTAGAAGTGGAACAGTTTCCCCCCCCAAAAAAAAAGACAATTAGAGGCAGTTACGTACATTTTGTCATGAAATGGTATAATAAAGTTTTTAAAAATTACTTGTCTGTAAAAATAAAACAAAACAAAAGTCATCGAAAAAGTCATCCCTGCTTCAGAACTGTTGGAATGACTGGAATGAAAACCTGCAGCCACAGCAGCCGTTTGTGGAGAAGTCTGAACACCCCTGGAATGAACTGTATATGTAACTGTGTGCACTTAATTTTCCTCAGATAATATTGTAAATACATAATCATACTTTTACTTTATTACATTCAGCTATTTTCTTCCTACTTGGACCTAATGTTTTTTTCTGTAGCTTAATCCCAAATCAAGTTAAACTGAGTACACGGTGTACTTTGCAGGTCTTAAAATGCCACTTTATTATATCCTAAGAATTTTGTAGTGAAAATAATCCTGACAGAGAAAATGACTCATCACTGGGGAAAGCCAAATATCTGCAACATTAAAAGGTTGTTCAAATTACACTTCCACTTCCTCATGATTTTCTCCGTTTATGTAAGTGACAAAATATTTACCTTCCAGAATTTATGATCCTGGAAATGCAGAAGCGGCTGCTAATTAACACCGTCTTTGCTCTGTCTGTGTTTTATGGACACGTAGCATTACGGACCAGTACGTATTGAATGCACTCAAATATTGAACTTTGCACGGAGGGGCATGGTGTATTAGAGGTGGGTTAGCGCATTTGCCTCACACCTGTAGGGTTGGGGGTTTGAATCCCGCTTCTGCCCCTTGTGCGCAGAGTTTGCATGTTCTCCCCGTGCTTTGGGGGTTTCCTCCAGTTTCCTCCCCAGTCCAAAGACATGCATTGTAGACTGACTGGCATTTCCAAATTGTTTGTAGTGCATGCGTGTGTGATTGTGCACTGTGATGGGCTGGCATCTTGTCCAGGGAAATTCAAGACCATTGTTACCCTCGCCAGGAGTGTTCGACCAACAAAGATCAAGAAGTGTAAGAGTCTGCAAGGTCACAAAGGAACCCAGGGTAACTTCTAAGCAACTAAAGACCTCTCTCACATTGGCTAATGTTAATGTTCATGGATTCACCATCAGGAGAACACTGAACATCAGTGGTGTGCATGGCAGGGTTGCAAGGAGAAAGCCACTGCTCTCCAAAAAGAACATTGCTGCCCATCTGATGTTTGCTAAAGATCACGTAGACAAGTCAGAAGCCTACTGAAGAATGTTTTGTGGATAGAGGAGACCAAAATAGAATTTATGGTTTAAATGAGAAGCGTCATGTTGGAAAAAGGGAAACACTACATTTCAGCAGAAGTACCTTAACCCATCTGTGAAACATGCTTGCGGAAGCGTCATGGTTTGGGTCTGTTTTGCTGAATCTGGGCCAAACAGGTGGAACACTGAACAATCACTGATGGAACAATGCATTCTGAATTATACAGCAAATTCCAAAGGAAAATGTCAGAACATGTGTCCATGATGTGAATCATGGGCTTGTGAAGCACACACGTAATTCTACTAAAGAACGGTTAAAGAAGAATAAAGTTAATTATTTGGAACGTCCAAGTCAAAGTCCTGACATTGATGCAACAGAAATGTTGTGGAAGACCTGAAGCAAGCAGTTCATGTGAGGAAACCCACCAACATCCCAGAGTTGACGCTGTTCTGTACTGAGGAACGGGTTAAAATTCCTCCAAGACGATGTGCAGGACTGATCAACACTTACCCCAAACGTTTAGTTGCAGTTACTGCTGCACAAGGGGGTCACATCAGATACTGAAAGCAAAGGTTCACAGACTTTTGCCACTCAGAGATATGTAATATTGGATCATTGTCCTCAATACAAGATAGTGGCGTGTTCAGACGCAGCGGCTTTGCACTCTCCTATACGATGCTCATGCTTATGATGACCTGTTGCCAATTAATCTCCAGCTGTTCCTTTTTCCTAACACTTACTTTTCCAGCCTTTTGTTGCCCCCTTCTTTTTTGAGACGTGTTGCGACCATCAAATTCAAAATTACCTCGTTTTTTTGGTTTTTTTTTTTCTTAAAATTGTACATTTACTCAGTTTAAACATTTGATACATTTGAACATTTGGTATGTGTAAACGCTGATGATTCATGTTAGATTAAATCCATTAGAGCCACTGAGTGGAATAATGTACGCTAGGATGTCAAGTATAAGGAGTAAAATAGGAAAAACACACCTTGTCGAATGCTGGATAGATAGCTCGTAGTTCGGTTAGCCAACCGTAGGGCATGTGTCCCACTGGATAGGTGGCTGTGAGCACTGCTACAGCCTTGCAACACACACAGACAGATTCAGTGCATCTGAGTACAAACGTTGTGCCTATTTGTCACAAGCTAAAAGCCAGGACCACTAACCTCTGTGGAAGCAGAGCTGCCTTGCTGTGCAGTGCTGAGATTTCGAGACACAAACAGGTTGACGATAGGCCTGCTGATCCTTTGGGTGGCCAATATGAGTGCCAGTGGCCACCAGAAGCTCAACATCTTCTTGATGGTGGTATCTCCCTAGAAAACACCACAAACCTAAAATGAGAAATTAATAGCCTGGCAAAGCTCTTTGATGGATTGGCTATTTCTGACCAGTCAAGTCTCCACTCTGTAATATTACAAAATAAGAGTGATCACTTCTCAAATGCAGTCACATGATCAACAAACGTATAGTATTACTTCCTATTTCTAGAGATCATGTAACTGTTGCTTAACTGAGCAAAAATAAATATGAAAATATTCAAAATCCAAAAAGCTTTTAAGTAGTGAAATATATTCTACAAAACATTAGTTTCAAAATTATTAGCACCCTTACCTAATGAATATTATATGACACCTGTCCTGTGGAGAATAACAGCATTAATCTCTTCCTGTAGCGTCGTTGGAAAGACTCGTCGAGACGCACTCTATCGTGCAGGACATTTTAAGCTCCTTGACATTCTCAGGTTTGTGCATGTACACTTTCCACTCTAAACATCTATATTTTGCAGTGGGTATCTGGTGCTTTTCAGTGTGTGCAGTCCATAATGCCAGCTGTAGTTCAAGGGCCACACTTTGTTTAGTACTTTCATGAAGGGCTTCCTTCGTGCAACAATTCCAAACAATTTCTTGTTATGAATGTGACATTTAACCGTTAAAGAATCAACATTAAATAACAGACTAAACCATGCAATTCTAAAACTGATTTTGGGTTAACCTTCCTCCTCAATATATATTATATATATATATATATATATATATATATATATATATATATATATATATATATATATATATATATATATATATATATATATATATATATATATTTTTTTTTTTTTTTTTTTTTTTCTCATTACCATTATTCTAGTGCACGTTGACCTTACCATAAGATGTTGTTCCAGATCTGTATGGGCTTTCTTAGATGATGTTGGCCAGCTCTAATCTGGTCTTCCTATTTTTGAGGCTTACCAATGGTTTACATCTTGTGGTAAACCCTCTGTGTTTACTCTGGTGAAGACTTCTCTTGATTGTTGACTGACACAGATTTGTCTACCTACTGGAGGGTGTTCTTGATCTGGCCAGCTGTTGTTAAGGGGTTTTCTTCACCAGGGAAAAATTCGTCGGTCATCTACCATAGTAGCTTTATGTGGTCTTCCGGGCCTTTTGGTGTTCCTTAGCTCACCTTACTTCCTTATAAGAATGTACCAAATAGTTCACTTGGCCACAAACTTTGTGTTTGCCATCGCTGATGGGTTTGATTAGATTTTTTAGTCTAATGATGGCTTGCTTCACTTTGAACTTATTGAGAGTTAACAGCAACAAAAGTCTGCATTTTGAACTCCTATTAATTATTTCATTTGAACTCTAAACTCTGTACTGTAGACAGCTAAATAAAATAAATACATTTGTCAAATGTCCAAATCAACTGCACACACATAGCAATATACAATTATAAAAAATAAAACCGCACTCTCAATTGTGACGTTATACTAAATATCAGCACGGTTGTGATTCGCCCGTAGCTAATCACGGTCACGCAAACACTCAGTACAACAGCACAATCGAGAGCTCGATACTGCTTTTACACAACAGTTTTATAAATAAGAAATTAATATCAACTAACTGACATTTCAGACACAATATGGACAAATAATTTGTTTATTTTTGGTCCACAAATGGAAATGGTGGACTGTTGCTTGAATTGGAATTCTACGTGGTGAAAGAGACAAGTTGAGCAAACAAACAGTAAGATGTCCCATTACTGTTATACTAAATATAAGCACACTGGGGAAAATCACTCATCCACTCCAATTAGTGGACTGGAACTAACTGTTGTACAGTATAATGAATGAAGAAGGTGGTTCAGCTCATTACATATAGTAAGTGTGAACAGTTACACACTGCTTATCTTGCATCTGAAGTGGGTAAAGAGTTAGTAACTGTACCCCCATGTCCTGGCTGTTGGAGTCAGGAAAGTGGTCATGAATGTTGCAGTAGTAGCCCAGTCCCACGATGCTAAAGCGCACCAGTGCTCCCATGTACAAAGACAGGATTGGAATGAGCAAGGGTTCAACACACTCCAGGTTGCTGTGGAGCAGGATTGCCACAAAAATGATCTACAGGAGAGGAAATGAATAAAGATGAAATACTGCTGTGGATGTTGTACCTGGTCTTAAAACAGTACTGAAGGAGTTAACCATGAAACTATATGCTGATGACAAACACGACAAAACAATACAACACATGCAGAAAAGAAAAGAAAAGAAAAGAAAAGGAATACAACAACTAAAGGATAGGATACAATGAAAATATAGAAAATGAAACTAAAACCTTAGTGGTCATTACATCAAACACTACTCAGCTCTTTCAGTAGCATAAAAGAGCTGTTGACTGTAATCATTTTCACCCCTGGCAGAACTAAAAACCGTCTGCATCAAGTTCCAATTTTGTGTTTATCCACCTTCCCTGATGCTGCATCCATTTGTGGATTTATTAAAAAAAAAAATCACCACACACACACAAATTTCTTATGTGTTCACCCATGACTCAAGGGTTCTGAATCTTAACTGACAGTTATGATGGCAGAAGATGGTGAGAGAGATCTATTACCTGTGTTATAACGTCAGAGATTGAAGAGGAGCCCACCAGCAGGCTGTATTTGTGCTTTAGAAGGATGCCAGCATGAATCCACGCCTTTGGGGGAAAATAAAGAAATCAAACATAATTCATTATTCATGTATAATGTCTTATTTCACTTGATGAACACAAAATTTACAACGACTGCTTTTATGTTATGTGATAGTTATTCACGAGTCCCTTGTTTGTCCTGAGCAGTTAAACTGCCCACTGCATCTTCAGAAAAATCCTCCAGGTCCAGCATCTTCTGCATATTTGTCCCCTTTCCAACAGTGGCTATATGATATCACACTGAGGACAACCGAGGGACTCGTACACAATGCAAACATTCACTGATGCTCAAAAAGGCCACACAATACATAAAGTGCCAGGAGGATGTAAACTTTTGATCAGAATGATCAGTGTGAATTGGAATTATTCCGTCTCCTGGGAAACGTAAATATCATATGTAGCTTCTGAAGGGCAGTACTAAATGAAAACCAATCGTCCTGTTCAAACGTTTACACCTTAAATGTAGTGTACTGCCTTCTTGAGCATCACTGAATATTTGCACCTTACGTAATATACGCGTATAAGTTTGCTAAGAAACTGCCAGCAGTTGTGTTACATTTAAAAATAAACCTTAGTTTAATGAAATATGTTAGTTTAATGTCTACAAAATAAACAATAAGAAGGAGGAAAACAAACAAACAAACAAAAAGTTCTTAAAAGACATGTTGCGATTCAATTGACATCTCAGAAAAGTGAAGTATGATTTAACATAGTATCGATTTCATATCGCACACCCCGACGTTTATACATACAGCAGTAATAGTCTTACCCTTACAGATCTAAACTGCGATCGTGTCATAACAGGTAATATTGAATACTGACGCACACAAAAAGGGATTGGGTTAATATAAATACACACACACACACACATTTATATTATATTACAATATTCATAAGTACAAGTTTCTTGTGTTGTAAATAATACATCTTCAGAAAAGGTACTGTGAGATTATCATTGTGTAAACTTTAATGGAGATGTGGCAGTGTGAAAATAACACACTGGCCTTATTTTTTTGGCTTTGACAGGGTCATGGCGGTTTGCTTACATCACAGCACACTGGTGCCAGATTAAATGTTGCCTTGAATTTGGTACTTATCTTTCCAGCTTAAACCAGTTTTAGACCGTGTCATTTCAGCAGTCTCTGAAGAGCAGTGCTTGTCACACTATGAGATGATCCAATAAAATCTTGGTCAAATTCTATAACAGACTGTGCAGTAATGTGTCAGATCATACGATGAAGATCCTCTAATGACAGACCTACTACTACCTGTTCATGATCCAGGATTTTACACTACTGTATTTATAGCTGTTCCATGAGTTCTGCATCATCCTACGCCATCTTCCTTTCGGTAGCCGTTTGATGAGGACTGTTGCAGCGGTCACATTCTGAGACTTTAATAAAGCATTTCTGATGCTGCCAGGAGTTTTTCTATCAGGTGACTTCGGTCGCAATGGTACTAAACCGGCTGCTGGTCAGCAAGTCGTATTACGCGGTGTAAAGCCGCCGATCTCAACTCATGTACTAAAAATTATTTTAATATGTGTGCTTTTTGTCAACAGTAAAATCATACAGATAACCCTGGCTTGAATCATTATTTATTTATATAGGAACTAGTGCTGATGTCCAGTGTTTTAAACATAAGATGAGTTAATGAGGTAAAATAGAAAAAAAAAAATCTCTTTTTTTTTTTTACTAATTCAATTGAAGTTTTAATGTCCCAAAGTGGAAGCACTGCACACCAGTGACTATTCACTCAAACGAAAGGACAGACATGTACCAAAATATTTCATGGTTTAAAAATGTTTACTTTTACTAAAGAAACTAACTAAACTACAGTATAACACTTCCTTCTACCCAGCTGTATTTTGTTGCCTCGTTGGAACATTTTCTGATGGTACAAGTTTTACATCGCTACATTATGTCAGGAACTCCAGCAGGCTGTAAACAATTCCCGAGATGACTCACCTGTTCAGTTAAACAGAGTGCTCTCAAACAACGAGATGAAAAAGCTCAAATTTCAGGTGTGGGAATTTATTACTCTGAAAGCTGACATGCTGTGTTAGTTGATATTGTCGCTATTTTCTTTATATGAAAGCTATTTTTGGACAATAGTCAGACTGTAAACTCGAGTCTACACTATTAGGGGGCCTGAATAAATTGTACCGTTAACGACGATAGATTTTATAGAACTGTAAAGTTTATCATGATTTGGTTTTTAAATGAAACCAAACACCAAATCAATAATAAAAAAAAAATTAGGGAACTGAAGGTACTTTAGACTCACCATGGCATCCAGTAAAGGGAACACTGCAAGGTAAAGAAACGCCTTTCGCGTCTTGTTGCCAACAGATTCATCCACATGGTGGAGTTTGTTGATGACGTAATATCCTAGATCTGTGTAAGCTGTGACAAAATAACACCATTTGTAATAAATGTATAAGCCATGGACCCACCATGTGTTGTATTGTCCATTCTGTTTCCATCAAATGAAAGTAAAAATAGACCAGAAGAAGCCATTTAGTTGCTTCTACTACTGGCATTGTACCTTGCTTAACACCCATCACGAGCAGGATCTAATATCATCTGACAGAACTTTGTATGTGAAGAATCACAACATAAATTTTTATTACCACTGGACATACAGTGTCCTCTGGCACCCTTGACCCTTAACCCTTGACATGACCAAAGGCTATGAAAAACGGTCTATTGTTTAACCTTGTTTAATGTTTTGTTTAAAAAAATTAATAAATAAATAAAAAATAAAAAAAAATCACAAAAATACTCTCATGGATATGAAACAACTGCAAACAAAACAGGTTTATCACATAAATAAATAAATAAATAAAATGATATCTTTGTTAAATATAGGTGTGCAACAATTATTGGCACCCTTTTAGTTGATATTTTATGCTTCCTCTCTTGCCAAGATAACAGCTCTGAGTCTTCTCCTATAACGCCTGATGAGGTTGGAGAATACATGTCAAGGGATCTGAGAGCGTTCCTCCATACAGAACCTCTCCTGATTTCGAGGTCCACACTGGTGGACTCTCCTCTTCAGTTCACCCCACAGGTTTTCTATGGGGTTCAGGTCAGGGGACTGGGATGGTCATGGCAGGACCTTGATTTTGTGGTCAGTAAACCATTTTTGTGTTGATTTTGATGAATGTTTTGGATCATTGTCCTGCTGGAAGATCCAACCACGGCCCATTTGAATCTTTCTGGCAGAGGCAGTCAGGTTTTCATTTAATATCTGTTGATATTTGATAGAGTCCATGATGCCATGTATCCTAACAAAATGTCCAGGTCCTCTGGCAGAAAAACAGCCCCAAGACATTAAAGATCCTCCTCCATATTTAACCGTGGCCATGAGGAACTTCTCCACATGGCTACCTCTCTGTGTGCTCCAAACCCACCTCTGGTGTTTATTACCAAAAAGCTCTATTCTGGTTTCATCTGACCATAGAACCCGATCCCATTTGAAGTTCCAGTAGTGTCTGGCACACTGAAGACGCTCGAGTTTGTTTTTGGATGAGAGCAGAGGCTTTTTTCTTGAAACCCTTCCAAACAGCTTGTGGTGATGTAGGTGACTTCAGATTGTAGTTTTGGAGACTTTCTGACCCCAAGACACAACTAACTTCTGCAGTTCTCCAGCTGTGATCCTTGGCGGTTTTCTGGCCACTCGAACCGTCCTCTTCACAGTGCGTTGAGACGATATAGACACACGTCCAATTCCAGGTCGATTCAGAACATTTCCAGTTGACTGGAACGTCTTAATTATTGCCCTGATGGTGGAAATGGGCATTTTCAATGCATTTTCACATTTTGTGAAGCTCAACAACCTTCATCACAGCTATATTCATTGGTCTTACAGGTTGTTATGAATGACTAAGGGAATTTGGCCTGTGTGTTACCTCATATTTATACCCCTGTGAAACAGGAAGTCATGGTTGAACAATTTCCTGTTCCTAATCACCCAGGTGCACTAAGAAATGTAAAATATCTATGGCAATATACTTCAAATATATATTCTCATATGAATTTATAGGGATGCACACCTGTATCACTGAATAACTGTTGCACACCTATATTTACCAAAGATGTATATATTCTTTTGGATAAACCCGTGTTGTGCAGTTGTTTGATATCCATGAGAGCAGAGTATTTTTGTGAATTTTTTTAACAAAATATCTAAAGTTTAAACAATAAAGACAAATTTTTCACAGCTTTATTTGCTGATATTTACCAAGGGTGAAAAAGTCCCAGAACACACACATACCTATGAGAACATGGAGGATCATAGCTATAACCCCAGCTACAAGCATACATAGCACTGCTTTTCTTCTGTCCTTCTTGCCGTGGACCAGCACCAGCCCAACACTCTTAAAGTCACTCATGGGCCCGGTGAAGAATTTCATGAGCGAGTAGGCCAAACCGTAGCTGGCCAGCATCTCCACACGGTCCTCTTTTACTGATGCGATACCTCTGTTCAGAGCCTGTCAAAGACATAGATGAGACACAAACACAATCGGTCAGTTTTCACCTTCATTTAATTTGCCCAATCCATAATGCTTTTATCCAAAGGAACTTCCAAGGTAGACAGAATACAAGCCAAACATACACCTCAGCAATGGATGGTTGACTGAGAACTCAACTGGTGCTCTTTAACAGCAGAACCTTTAAACACCGAGACACCGCTGTGTCATAAATAAGCTGTAAATGTGGGCAGGGATATCCCTGAAGGTACTGTTATTCCATATTCTAAAACGGGTTAGAGATGTGCTTCGGGAATGAGATAATGTGAGGCCGAGCAAAATAATTCTCAGGAGTAGGCGTTTTTTTTTTTTGTTTGTTTTTTTTCATGTGGTCGAGAGCAGATGGTCAGTTATGAAGTTCAGGGGAACATCAAAGCCAGTGTTCGTTAACATGGGAGTGTATTGGACACAGTGGCGACTCGAGCCACTCGAGTGGCGCTGTTCGACATGTTCACCACGTTCTTCATTTATCTTCAGTAACCCATGCACTCAAGAAACTCTACAGTTCACTACATAAACACATGTAATGCCCCGATTCGTTTCTCTGTCACGTTTCTACCCGTCTGTGTAGGAGCTTCTAAAAATAAACACAGACACAGAGACACACACACACAAACTCTGTCCCTTGCACACAAATAGTAGTGAGCATGACATTTAGTCAGACTACAGTCCACCTCACTGTAAACAAGCCCCCTTGCACTACCAAAAAAAAAAAAAAAAAAAAGGGACTGAACACACTGTTCAGTTTTGATATATTAGCTCTGAAATTCATAAATGCCTTTTAAAAAAAGTGTGATTTATGCTCAGTTATTATTATGCATTAACCTGCAGGCCAGCAGTTAATCAGCAGTTACCAAGTTGGCCTAATGTTCCATGAAAGTCTGCTGAATATTCTAGCAGTGACTGCTTTCAGCGCCAAAAGCATTATAGCATGTTTGGTTAAGTTTCTTTCCTCTATTTTTTTTATTCTATGGTCTTACCCACAAGTCCAGCTGCTGGCTAAGCCCCCACACTTGAGCTGAAAAATAAACTAAATAAGGTGCTGAATGTGCAAGAATAAAGACACCAAAAAAAGACCTGCTGGACCAAACGGAGACAACTATTCCCATGAAATAAAAGTCTATGAGGGCTCTAAATGAAGAGGTGGGGGGGGGGTAGAAATGTAAATCATTTCATAAAACATTCAAGAGAGTCTTGAAAGGGTCAAACATGGTTTTTAATGTTTTCCTTCTGTTTGGGAGTGTAATGTATCCGTTTGTGCATGTATAAGCTCTGCAAAGTCTGAAATCTCATATTTTCCACCAAAGGGACTCTATCTCACAGAGAACACTGCTCCAGACCTGCCGAAACGCATTGTTCGGAGTCCAATTTTACTTCCGGAATTTCTCTACGTCACAGCGCGCACTGTCAGCATAATCCCGCTCGAAGGCGGCCACTAAGAAAGAAGGAATTCAGGCACCATGTCACGGAGACGCTGTGTGTTTCGGTGCGAAAGCAAAACCTCTTTGTTTGGCCTTCTGAAAACGGACAAAATTAGGAGTTAGGAATAGCAAACTTTTGCTTGTGCACGGCGCATTTTATGGAGGAGAGCCTCCTGAACCTGGGTGAGTACGAGGCAGGCGACACACAAAGGCTACTCCCAGTTTGCTCTGACAATCTTGTGCTTCTGAATCAAAAGCTGTAAGTGTGTTTGATTATTTTATGAAGCATCTGCTACTGACTGTTCGAATGCCGAGTTTTGTGTTGTGGCTCAGTTGTAGACCTCTGAGAAAATGCTAGCTAAAGTTTGCCAAGTTGCCTCATTTTTTATTTTATTTTTTTTAAGCGCTTGTATCTCGGTGGTCTGACAGATGTCGATTGTAGCTGCTTTGTGATTGTATCTTGAAACAGTTTATAATCAATCGAATCACAAGAATCCTAGCTTTCCAAAGATATATCGCATGAGTACCCCCGTACAGCAGCTGTGCACAGCATAGTTAGTCCCGCCAGCGGGGGTGTAATTTACATCGTATCTGAAAGGTGAGAGAGGAACAAAACCAAAACGTAGCGCTGTGAAATGTTCTGCTCAAGTCGCGTTTGCAAACTTGCTTTCGCTCGATCATCCGCATTTTCTGAATCGCGCTTGGACTGATACGGTAAAACCGACGACGTGTTGCCTAGGAGCTTAGAACTGCTTTAGAAGCACGGCGGTAACGCTAAAGCTAACGCTAAGGGTCATTACTTTTCTGATACATGCAAGGCTTTTGGCCAATCAACGCAACGGGTCAGCTGGCCAATCAGAGCACTCTGGGCTTTGGAGAAATCAGAGTGTTTTAGGCAGCCTAGGAATAGAGGTACTGCAGTAATGTACAGTATTTGACAAATAATGTGTTTAACAAGCACGTTAACCTATTCTCTTACAACCAATAAACAACATAATTAATGTTTAAAAATCATGATATGACCCCTTTAATTAATCGGTATGATCAGCTGCCTCTCAGTATTCTGTCATATGTTTTAGACGAGTTTTATAATGTATAAGGTCGATAAAAGAAGCTTTATTGTATTACTGTATATCAGCTATTCAACAAATGTGCATCTTTAAAATGTCCTCATTCTCAACTCCATGCCTTTAAATTGCATTGAAAAAACTAATAGGTACACATACATACATTATATACAGACATACATACATACATACACATATAAAAAAAATTTGACAGATATAAGACCATCACTTTTCCAGCTGTTGCGAGGGGCAGCATACTCATTACACCATTTAGTTCCATAAACAGTCCTTCCAGGATTTTGCGATTATGTGTGACATCACCACAACGCACACTCAGCCAAAGCCCTCTTCGATTCCCGTTCAACTAACATGAACGGATAAAAGCCGCATCAAAATCAAGCAATTTTGGCCGGAACAATCACAAACAAACTCCACGTAATCCTGTACGGACTGCATAGAGTAAACATCGCAAACATAGAAACTGCACCAAACACTAACGCAGGCCCACAGAATAAATCGAACACATTTCTTCAAACAAAGGCCAAACTTTAAGTGCAGACAGCACGTCCAGGACGTACTGAACCACTTCTATTGTAAAATATAACAGAGGAAAATTTAAGGAGAGGGGAAGGGGGGATTACAGAGTGGATAACGTCCATACTTTATCACTTTACCATGGTGACCTCGTGTGCACCTCGCAAACCGTCACAATGGCAACAGGAACATCTTTGTGATGTCAATCACTAGACTGTACACTGCAAGTCTTCACGCTGTTCACTCCCTTTTACAGCGTTGCTCTAAAAATTCAGCAGCATACAACTTAAGCCGAGAGTGAAAACCTCTCGACTTACTCTTGTTTGTGGCCATCGCTATTAATGTTGTCCTGTCTAAAACAACATCTATGGTCTATGGCTTCAGCACTTTAAACCAAAGTAGAACTGAGTATTTTTAACAGAAGCCATATAATAAAATAAGTTAATAAATAATAATAATAATAATAATAATAATAATAAACATCAACAACAATAATATCATTAACAGCAATAATAATAACTAACATTAACAATAATAATAATATTAACATTAACAACAGCAATAATAACAATAACAACAACAATTAATAAATGATGATGATGATGATGATGATGATGATGATGATGATATATTCCCATGGTATCAAGCGACGCTTTTTCAAGCGCCAATCAGAAGAGAGCAGTGGAAGCGGAGGATTATGGGAATATCGTTCATGTTTACTGCCATATTTTTATTTATTTTATTTTTTTTAAAATCTTTCTTCTTTTTAATCATGTAAAATGTAATATTATATATAAACTAGTGCTCGTGTTTGCAACACCTCTGCACTATTATATATTAGAGTTCGGGAGATAAAATCAGCGCTCGTGTGCTGAACAGATTGCGCTCAAGAACCGTGCATGAAGCTTTCCACTACCGTTCAGCAAGCACACTCTGGCACTGGACGGACACGGCAAGAGAAGACGCACTCGCTGATTCTTGTTTTCTTACCTGCTCCCCAAAATCGATGGCGATGTTGGTAACAGCCAGAGGAATGAGGAATCTGATGAGAGGCCAGTAAGCGGTGAGGCAGGTCAGCTCCACCATGATCCTAGCGAAATTAATCAAACGTCGGCTTACATTCGCGTCGCTCCGATAATCAAACACCAGCAAGCAGCCGGTTATACCTTCTACTCCTCTATAACTGACTGCGGCACTCAGCCCTCAGCCCTCAGGACTCAACCCTCAGCCCTCAGCACGTAACTGAGTCATGGACCATCATGCAAGACGTTTCGCAGCGGTGAGAATCAGAAGGTCATCCAAACATGAAAAATATTATAAAACACAAATAAATCTCAAAACATAACGGGTCAGAAGCGGCCCGCAGAAAACAGAGAACTGACAGCTTAGCTTTTCAAGTTCTATCGATAAACATCAGCTCCCGTGCACCGACGGCATTAACCCGGCTGTTCTGTCTGTCTGCTGCTCTGTCTCCGCTTTTAGGACGCACGTGAGGCTGCACGACACCAACCCCGCCCCTCCGGAAGCATACGTCACAAGCCCCGCCCACCAACCTGTAAACCTTAATAACCAATCAGAATGTACTGCAGCTCATTCTCTCACCAGTGCAGCACAATTCATGTGAAGCAAGCAGCTACATTAAGAGTAGATGCTTATGATAATTTATGATCGGAGATCAGAGTGTACGAGTTCACTTTAGGGACTGTGATCCTGAATTTAACTTTACTTACCAAACAATAGGTTAGCTTTTCATTTAGTTGTTTGTTTGTTTGTTTGTTGGTTTAAAGTGACATTTGTCTGTTCCTCAGAGTTCTTTTTAAATTAGAGCATTCAAAATGTTGCACAAAGGAGCTGCGTGTGTCTTGTAAATGTTCTAGCACTTATTTCTGTATCACAAACAGGCAATGAAGGGCTTAGTCTCAAACTCATAGAGTGAATAAGTTTACCCCATACTATGGGTTAGTTATATCATAGCCCAGTGTTTAATGTAACATTATGAAATAAGTGAAGAATTATGACAAAAACATTTTTATTTAACACTAAGCACACAGTGGGTTAGTGGTTAGCACGTTTGCCTCACAATGCCAGGGTTGGGGGTTCGATTCCCGCCGCTGCTTTGTGTGTGTGGAGTTTGCATGTTCACCCCATGTTGCAGGGTTTCCTCCGGGTACTCCGGTTTCCTCCCCCAGTCCAAAGACATGCATGGTAGGCTGATTGGCATGTCCAAAGTGTCTTTAGTGTATGAATGGGTGTGTGTATGTGATTGTGCCCTCTGATGGTACACCCTGTCCAGGGTGTACCCTGGACAGGGTATGATGTGCCCTGCCTTGTGCTCGATGCTCCCTGGGATAGGCTCCAGGTTCCCCGCAACCCAGCAGGATAAGCAGTACAGAAGATGGATGGATGGAACTGTGGGTGTGTGTGATAAGGGACAGATTATGAGGCAATGGGCTACTTGGCATGGGTGCACAAAGTATATAAGCCAAATACCTCATTACCTTATTTCCTTCAGCTTCATGAACCTGAAATCTATCTACTTGTCTGCATTTTCGCACTAGCACAGACAGGCATAGACAGGAATTACTTTCAGTTCAGTGAAAACATATAGAAAATAAAATAATAACTGCATAATCATTATAAACCACGATTTCCCATCAAACAATACAAAACAAAAACAAAAATACACTTAAAGAAATAATTCCTGACCTACAGCAGCTTACTTCATTAGCTCTCACCTCCACTTCTCTGTGCTTTGTAGCTATCTGGCAGGTAGCTTTCAAACAGAAACAAGCAAAACACATGATCCAAAGTGGTTAATCCTGTTTCTCACCATAGCAGCTAGTAGTAATATAAAAGGAATGCATTGATTAAAAAAAAAAACAGTGTAATAACTATTATTATCTAATCGTGCATATACATAAATAGTCTCTGTTAACTCTTCTTTATCTTAGAAATATCCTATTCCAATTTCAGAGTCTGGGTTATTGGTGTTTAATCGATAGAATATCCATCCATCCATTTTACATACCGCTTTTTAGCCTACACAGGGTCATGGGGCCTACACAGGAGCCTATCCCAGGGATAGCCACAGGCCCTGGAGCTTATCCCAGGGAACTCGGGGCACTAGACAGGGGACACCCTGGACGGGGTGCCGACCCATCACAGGGCACAATCATACTCACATTACGGACAATTTAGAGACGCAAATCAGTCTACAACGAATGTCTTTGGACTGGGGGGGCGGGGACCAGAGTACCCTGACGAAACCCCCAAAGCATTGGGCAAGCATGCAAAGTCCACACACACAGGGCGAGATTTGAGCCCCCATCCACAGAGGTGCAAGGCAAACATGCTAAACACTTGAAGGAATTTGAGGAATATTACCCCATTCCTCAATACAGAACAACTTCAAGTCTGGGAAGTTGGTGGGTTTCCTCACATGAACTGCTTGCTTCAGGTCCTTCCACAACATTTCTATTGGAGTAAGGTTAGGACATTAACTTGGCCGTTCTAAATCATTAACTTTATTCTTCTTTAACCGTTCTTTGGTAGAATGACTTATGTGCTTAGGGTTATTGTCTTGCTTCATGACCCACTTTCTCTTGAGATTCAGATCATGGACAGATGTCCTGATATTTTCCTTAAGAATTTTGTGGTATAATTCAGAATTCATTGTTCCATCAGTGATGGCAAGTCATCCTGTCCCAGATGCAGCAGAGCAGGCCCAAACCATGACACTACCACCACCATGTTTCATAGATAGTTTTCATAGAAGGTTGTTATGCTGGAATGCAGTGTTTTCCTTTCTCCAAACACAACACCTCTCCTTTAAACCAAAATTTGGTCTCATCTGTTCACAAAACTTTTTCCAGTAGCCTTCTGACTGGTCCACGTGATCTTTAGCAAACTGCAGATGGGCAGCAATGTTCTTTTTGGAAAGCAATGGCTTTCTCATTGCAACCCTGGCATGCACACCGTTGTTGTTCTGCGTTCCTGATGGTGGACATGAACATTAACATTCGACAATGTGAGAGAGGCCTTTATTTGCTTAGAAGTTACCCTGGGTTCCTTTGTGATCTCGCAGACTTTTACCCACCTTGCTCTTGGCGTGATGCTTGTTGGTCGACCACTCCTGGGGAGGGCAACGATTCTTCTAAATTTCCTCAATTTTGTACAAAATCTGTCTGACTGTGGATTGGTGGAGTCCAAACTCTTTAGAGATGACTTTATGATGAGGGTTGTTGATGAGCATCAACAACCCTTTTTTTCTGAGGTGCTTAGAAATGTCCTTTTCTTGTGCCAGGATATACTTCCACAAGCATGTGTTGTGAAGATCAGACTCTGATAAATGCCTGTTCTTTAAATAAATCGGGGCGCTCACTCACACCTGATTGTCATTAATTAAAAAACCTGACTCTAATTTCACCTTCAGATTAACTGTTAAACCTAGAGGTTCACATACTTTTGCCACTCACAGATGTGTAATATTGGATCATTTTCCTTAATAAATAAATGACCAAGTATAATATTTTTGTCTCCTTTGTTTAATTGGGTTCTTTTTTTCTACTTTTAGGACTTTAGTGTGAAACCCTGATGGTGTTTTAGATCATATTTATGCAGAAATATAGAAAATTCTAAAGGGTTCACAAATGTCCAAGCTCTACTGTATTTATATTAACATAATGTATTAAGTGCATTAATATAAAGCTGTGATTTGCCTTAAAGCTAGAACTACTCTCAGATCCATGTTGTTATGGAAAATTATATGGCACCAGTGTTTCATTAATCATCAGAGCTGATTAAAAACTGCAGCTCTAATAATAGTGCTACTACAAGACAAATCACAGGGTTATATTAATGTACTCGTTCGTTTATGCTTAGGTGTAAATCACTTTCAGACATGCTGTTTTTGGAAAATAATCAGCTTCGTGCTGGTAACCGAAACTCAGCTTCATGTTAGGCCACCTCACACCAGCCCATCGCTGATTATTTCTCTTTAACCTTTAACAGCATGCCCCATCATTTTTTCTTTACTTAATCAACACCTTCATGCCAACCAGAACTGAGCATCCAAAGGCGCTGTGCAATAAAAGATGTTATGTTGGCCCCACCCCCCAAAAAAAATCTTTATCGTGACAGTTACGCAAGTGTTCGCTGTGTAGTATTATATTTGCTTCCACCTTCTGGACATTATTCTGTTATGTGAGGATGTCGTTTTCATGTTTAAAGGTTAAACACACACACACACACACACACACACACACACACACACATATAACTGGTTATTAATGAAATAGCACTGAAGGTAAAAACTAACCGAGATGCATTCAAAAACCTTACATATAATCACTGCATATTTCTGTAATATTATGTTACCCACCAATCTAGCAGCATTTACAGTATATTACAGTATTATGTGACAACCCTTCTCTTGGTATGACTTGATTTTTATTTATTTACTTATTTTTTGGCTCCCTCTCCCTGATACACTGGACAGAATTCTTCTCCATATCGTACCTCCCCGTGTTCCATAGCAGACTGTTTTTCCACTGGTAGTAGGCTGCCAGCATGGATTACCCAATGAAACACCTTTTTGCTGAAGATTTAGTGTAAATAATGTAGATTTTGGTGTGTGTCAGTAGAATTATATATATATATATATAAATTTTACAGTGGTTTGACACTCATGTCTCATGTCTGAATTTACCATGAAAGCACAAGACAAGTTGCTTTCATATAAATTAAGACCTGAATTAGTGTCAAGAAGAACTTCTTATAGGATTAATTCAGAAGCATCAAAATTAAAGTTCAGTGACTTTTTTATGTCATGCACAGTACAGTTTGTCAAGGACAGTGGGTTTTTTGGGTATAATTAAAAAAAAAAAATGTTTTACAGGTTCTTTGGTTAATTAGTGGTTTTTAACTACTTGGAAAATTCTTCAATTAAAATTCAAGTTTATTTGTATAGCACTTTTAGCAATAGATTCTCACAAACAACTAATTCTCACAAAGCAGCTTTAGAGTAGTCTGTATGTATAAGCTAGCTCTCTAACGGGCAAGTCAGAGGCAACAGTGGTGAGAAAACCTCCCCGAGAAGACACGAGATAGAAACCTTGAACCTTGAAGACATGAGTGAGGAACCAGAACCAGCAGATAGTGGGATTATAAATAACTCCAGTAAACATTTATATAGAGAAAAGGCAGTACATGTGCTGAAGTGATACATAATGTTTGGTGTGAATGTATTATGAATAGAAATCCTGCAGTTAGCGTGAGACAGATTTTTCTATCCCATCAGCAGTTTTTAGGGGGTGCTACAGTATCCAACTGACATTATCCACCATAGCAGAAAGATGAGTCTCAGTCATAAACTGTTTTTGGGAAGTGCAAGGCTTTAGCTGTGTTGTACAGTTCGACATAGAACTTTACAGAGTTCACATCCAATTCCCCTTTCAGTAAGGAAGTAAAAGCAACAGTTTTACTCTTTAAATTCTTAATCCTCTGAGCCCTGCTATTTTCATTTTACACACATTACAGCACAGCAGAATATTTTACTGCTGAAAGAGGATAACTCAGTACAAATGTTAAAATACTTCTACCAGTGTATCCCTTACATCTTATATTACACATATTATTACACATATTTTATTGTTTAACCCAAGACAGTCCAAAGGATAAAATATAATAATAATAGTAATAATAATAATAATAATAATAATAATAATAATAATAATAATAACAATAATTATTATTAGTAGTAGTAGTTGTATTATTATTATTATTATTATTATTATTATTATTATTATTATTATTGCTCATTGCAACTTTTAGAATTACCCAATACAATAAAGCCAAATAAAACCTCTTCTCCACCTTACCTAATCTGGGCACATATCGCAATAATAGCTGCGTGCTCCATAATCAGAAACTGTGATATCTAGAACTCAATTTGGCCAATAAATATGTTAGAAAACTGATAGTCCAGGATGCAATGAAATGATCTTCTGAAAACTTCTTAATAATAATAATAATAATAATAATAATAATAATAATACTTTCTTATTTGTGTTTGTTCTAAAGTTTAGATTCAAAGTGAAACTTCTTGTAGGCAGCACAGTGTCACACAAGACTCCAACAGCTCTAGGATCCCTGATCCCTGAGCTCTGTGTGGACTTTTACCTGTCCTTGTGTTCACGTGGGTTACCTATGGGATCTCCAGTTTCTTCCCCCCTCCTAAACACATGGATGTGAAACAGTGTGTGGATTGCTGTCCAATCCAGAGTGCATTCACGCCTTGAGTCTTGTTTCCAGGCACCACCACAACCCTGACCAGGAAAATGCAGCTACTGAAGATGAATGAATGCCAATGAAACTAAATAAAATAACTGACAACAGGGGGCGCCATACACCCATCTATCATTACTTGCACACACCCATCTATTATTAGCAAAGTCACCCTTATAATTTAAGGCCAGACCTCCTCTTTTAAGTCTTGCATTACAAAAAAGTAAACATACATAAATTTTTTTTGTTTAATTAGAATAATGAGATATTAAGTATTATTGCATTAATAATACCTGTTTTGTTGTTGTTGTTGTTGTTTTTTATTTTATACAGAACTTACAGAACTCTTGTGTTGTTTTACAGCAGATACATTCATTATGAATGCTGAATATTAGTCTAATCAAGTTAATTAACCTATTAGGCTAAGAGCAGATATGGTGACATATAACAGTTCTGCACACTACATGACTGGATTAAATGTTGATTTGGGATTTTAAATGAAATTCCAATAGATGACTGATGACAGTAAAAGTCATGTGACACTAAAATGTTATAAATATACTTGTGGCATTCAGTGAAGCACCAGTGAGTTCCTGTAACTGAATCATGTTGAATATAATTAGGTATGTCCAAACAACTACAAACAAATGGCTTCAAAGTGAGTCATACAACAGGCAGCCCCCTGACACCCTCACGCCGGGCTTTCCATTCCTTTACACTGTTGTTCAGACTAATCAAGCAAGCCTATGCTGGAGTGTTTGTTTTTTATCCCTTTAAGCTACTCACACTAGATAAAATGAGTCAAGAGCATACTTTAGCTAACACCTTCATGTAGGCTACAGACCTATGAACTGAACAGGGCTATATAGTCATTTAATGCTCCACTTATATTAGAGTATGCTAACTGGACTACAAATTGTTCCATGGAAACAAACCAAATTTACATATCCATTGTGAATGCTGTAATTACATAACTATAAATGTTCTTTATCACTTTTGGTCTTTAATGTTGAAAAACACGTCTTTCATACTCTGTCTTGTTGATTACTATTTTCTTAATGCCGTCATCATTATGTCACTTTTGATCATGTTCTACAGATAAATAAATAAAAATTCAAATCTCTCACATACTACTACTCTGTAGTATAGTCTAGCATAGTATAGTCAGAGTATGTCTCAGATAGTACTCTGATTGCATATGCCAAGTTTTGTTGTATGTAAGTTTTCATTTAGGCCTGTGTATCCTATCCTATACGATATTATAATGCCTTCCCATTTACATCATGCTTTGAACCTCTGTGCTCCCCTTTTCTTTTTATACATTATACACGTGCTTTCCAAATTTGCACTTTAACCCAGCGAGCATCCTTGCTCATATTTTTTGCAGGTGAGTTGCGAGCCCAATTCCACCCTGATAAAAACTTTTTGTATATTTCTTTGCTATCTAATTACCCTTCCACCCCCCCCCCCCCCCCAAATCCCCCCTCCCCTCACATATCCAGAAGAAACAAATGTTTATCTTTTGTTGGTGTAAGTTCATAAAGGTTAGTTACACCAATAACTGCACTCTGCTCCCTGTTTATTGTCTGTGCATGTTTTCCCCATGTCATGTTTCCTCTGGGTTTTCCTGTTTCCTCCCACCTCCTAAAACACGCAGGTTCAAGTGGATTGACTACTCTAATTTTCCCCTAGATATGAAAGATTGTGTGAATGTGTGTATGCATGGTGCCCTGTGATAGACCAGTGTCCCTTCCAGGGTGTATTCCCACATTAAACCCAGTGTTCCTAGGATTGGCTCCTGGAATAGGTTCATGAATGAATGAATGAATGAATGAATGAATGAAGAAAATTCTCTACCCACTGAAGTGTCATAATAATAGCAATGAGTTCAACAGAGAATACAGACAAATATGAAGCTCTGTTTTTAATAGGTGACTGAAATTTAGAATTACGCATCACTGCTCCAGAGCACAATACTGATAATCAATGTATTGATAAACTATATACTCTACTGGTAGAATTCTACATTCTTCCAGAATTGATCCTTTTAGGTATGGACAACAGCTATGGTAAAATCAAAGGCGAGGACACACTTGTACTCTATGTACGATATAATTTGTCATACCCAGTACGCCTTTACGTTTTCTCTGTCCACCCCACACTTCTGATTGTACTCTGCCTGTTCCTACATCACTCTGTAAACACAGTGCTAGTGTGTCATTATGTCCTTGCAATGAGACATAGTATAGCTGATTGCCAATAATACATGCCTCGCTTCAATGGCTTCCTTCATCTATACCTGAAGCCTGAAAGCCTCACAGCATATCATGAGTGTGTGTCACCATAATATTTAATGTATTCAGCCGTGACTCACTAGCTGACCCTTACTGACTCCATGCATCTAGTGCTGATCTTATTAATGCATGATGTGATTCATTAGATCTTAGATTAATTAGATATTAGAATTCGAAGCATAGGGTGACATTTTTTATTATTGTTTTTTTTTTTTTCTTTTCGTTTGCATTTCATCTTCAGACAACTTTAGTGTCTACAGATATAATTCTCAGTCAGGATGCTCTTCCCCATCTCCCACCCAGCCAATTCACATGTTGTCGTCACAGACATTTCCCCCACCCAACAGCTGGTGTCCTTCCGAGAGGAGAAAAAATAGTCCCTGTGTGAGTCTATCCAACGATAATGTTGTCAAATGTAAAGGATAAATCATTTAAAAAATATATATATATATATAAAGAAGACGTTACCAGAGTAAAGACGTGTTGAGTCTAAACACTATGTTTGCAGAATTGCAGAAAGTAGTCTTTAACGAGTGTGTGCTGATTTGGCGGGAAACTGGGCGGATGGATACACGAAACTGGGGAAGCGGTTGAGTCGCGAGCGCAGTCAGACTTATTCGTGTTACGATGACAAGCAGTGATCAGACGGATTACTGACTCAGAGTGTGCGCGTGCGTGCGTGCGTGTGTGTGAGAGAGAGAGAGCGAGCGAGCGCGAGAGCGAGCGAGTGTGTGTGTGTGTGTGTGTGTGTGTGTGTTGTGTCTGCGCTTACTGATTACTACCCGCTCTGGATCAGAAGACTGGATTTATACATGCTGCTTGGGAGCACTACACAGTGTTGGATTATACTGTTTTTGGGGTTGTTGTTGTTGTTTTTTTGCACGATTTCTTCGCGTCATCTCCCGAACAGTTCTGAAGCTGATTGTTAATACATGGTGAGTGCGTTTGCTGAACTTAACTGCGCATTAAACGGGGGTTTTTTCGGGGGGCGGCAACAGTCCGGATCAGTGCGTTATTCTAAATGAGCTGTAGTAGGTTCAGACTGAGATTTAGATCTTTCTTTATGTGTTTTTTTTTTTTTTTTTTTTTTTTTTTTTACTGTCAGTGATATTGTGTGTGTGTGTGTGTGTGTGTGTGTGTGTGTGGATCAGAACATTACGCACGGCTGACTGGTGGAGTGTGTACTCTGACAGCATGCAGCGCTGCACTGTTTCTAAAGGTTCTGAGTTCTGGGTTCACTATAAACTGTGATGGCGACTGTAAGAATGGTGTGAAGGATTGCACACAGTGCTTTAGCTGACATGAACGTTTTGCATGTGCACTCTGTAATTAATGATCATGCTCGTGCTCCAGCTGTCAGACTAGAAGTTCATCTCTCTCTCTCTCTCTCTCGCGCGCGCGCGCACCCATCACAGCTATCATGCCAATGAGCAGTGGCCTGGCGTGGAAGAACTACGATTATGACTACGACTCGGTGCAGCCGTACTTCTACTTCGACAACGATGAGGAGGACTTTTACAAGCAGCTGCAGCAGGGTCAGGCGCCCAGCGAGGACATCTGGAAGAAGTTCGAGCTCTTGCCCACGCCGCCGCTTTCCCCGAGCCGGCGGCCCTCCACAGCTGAGCAGCTGGAGATAGTGAGCGAGTTCCTCGGCGACGACGCGGTCAACCAGAGCTTCATCTGCGACTCGGATTCCTCGCAGACTTTCCTCAAGTCCATCATCATCCAGGACTGCATGTGGAGCGGCTTTTCTGCTGTCGCCAAGCTCGAGAAGGTGGTGTCCGAGAGGCTCGCGACGCTGCACGCGGCGCGGAAAAGCTTATCCACGTCTTCCAGTGGTGATGCAGCGGACAGCAGCGGGGTCTACTTGCACGATCTTAGCGCGTCGGAGTGTATCGATCCTTCCATGGTTTTCCCTTATGCGCTTACGGAATCGCCCAAGTGCGCAAAATTGACAGCGCCTGCGGATCACGCGCCGCCTGTAGACACGCCACCCAACAGCGGCTGCAGCAGCGATTCAGGTACGTTGAATGCTCTGATCGTAGAAATAAAAAGACATGCATGTTGCTTCACGATAGTGATTAAGGATATCGTGTTTGGAAGGGAAGGGGAGGTCTGTCGCATCTTTACATGGCGTTAATTATGATATAGAGTCATGTAGATATAGAGTGCAAAATCGAGTGATGTCGTGGTCAGAGAGGGAAAGTGTGTCGGTCTGCTATGAATTTGAGTGATCTGGGCTTGCACAAGCTTCCTCTTCTCCTCCCACACATTTGTGAACAAGTCTGGACTATAAGTCAAGCTTTGAGACTGCAGTGTTCAAATATCAGCTGATAAAGAAAGTGGGTGGGGACCAGAATGCAGAGATTCCTCCCCCCCCTTCCCCTCCCTGTCTGCAGAATACCTCTCGCAACATTCCAATATTTTCCCACAAGCTCTCAACTGTGGGAACATACAAACACAGAGGAGATTCCTCTACTCATAGCTATAATATTTTCATTCTCATTGCAGATGATGAAGAAGAGGAAGACGAGGAAGATGAGGAAGACGATGAGGAGGAGATTGATGTGGTGACAGTGGAGAAGCGTCAGAGGAGGAGCGAGGCCGAAGTGACCGAATCCAGGCAGCTCAGTCCGCTAGTGCTGAAGCGCTGCCACGTCTCCACACAGCAGCACAATTACGCCGCCCAGCCTTCCACACGGCATGAGCATCCAGTCAGCAAGCGCCCACGCCTTGAAACCTCCTTCGCAGGCCACGGTACCATCCGACACAGCAAGCCAAGGAAGTGCACAAGTCCACGCACGTCAGACTCGGAGGACAACGACAAGCGGAAGACGCACAATGTGCTGGAGCGTCAGCGGCGCAACGAACTCAAGCTAAGCTTTTTCGCCCTACGTGACGAGATCCCCGAGGTAGCCAACAATGAAAAGGCAGCCAAGGTGATGATCCTGAAAAAAGCAGCAGAGTGCATCCACAGCATGCAGGCAGATGAACGAAGGCTGCTGTCCATGAAAGAACAGCTGAGGAGAAAGAGCGAACTATTAAAACACAGACTACAGCAGTTACGGAGGTCCCAGCTATAAAAAAAAAAAAAAAAAGCAGGACAGCTATAGAGAGACTTTTAACAAAACCAAGCAAACAGACTTTTAAGAACCGTTTCTCCTCATTTTTTATGCAAGTTGCGCATATTGTGATTTTTTGTTTGTTTGTTTTCTTTTGAATATTGTCAGATTTTTTTTGTCTATGTTTAAAACCGCCACAAGCGGTGGTCGATTAAAATAATTTGTATTTAAGTCATTTATTTTTATTAATAAAACAAGAAAACACAGGGAGTTGTGTCCCTAACAAAATAATTTGTATTTTTGTTTTTGTATATACTGAATTCATATTTCATAAAAAAAGTGTATTTTTTGATCTTTATTGTCTGAGTGTTCTTCAGACAGTATTTTGTTTTGCTGTATGTTCAAACAATTCTGAACCATAAATGCATTTTTCTGAAAACACTGTGTTCTGGATTTTTAACTATTTAAATGAAATATAAACGGTGTGCACATCACTCTTCAGCAGTGCCTTAAATGTATGTTTCTCTGCAGGAACACAGCAGTGACACAATTATTTTTAAACCAAAAAGGTGAAATATAATTGATAACAGGTTTGTAGTTCATGATCCGTCTTTCGCACACTCATACATAAGTCTACGCACAGAACTCGAGAGCAGCTAATAACAATGAAGTACAGTATGTACCTGTAGAGCGGTCTGAGCAATGAACACGTAGCAGGCCGATCGTTTTGTTACTGAGGTGTATCTGATCTAACCAAACAGCAAAATAAGGTCTAGACTACAATGTAATGCGGTATACATTAGATCAGTGGTCACCAACCCTGTTCCTAGAGAGCTACTTTCCTGAAGACTAGCTCTGATAATCGTGCCCACCTGACCATATAATCATTGCCTTAATAAGTTCTTGATCAACTAAAACAGGTGTGTTAGACTTTGATTGGAGATGAAACCTGAAGGAAGGTCGATCTCAGGGAAGAGGATTGGTGAGCACTGCACTAGATGGTCGTTTGCATGTGTATGTACAGGGTTTAATAAGGAATTGAAATGTACAGTATGTGCATATATGTAAATAGAGCCGAATTGAGTTTTATTGTCGCATAAAAGCTGCACATGGTGTCTCTGGTCCTACATCAGACACATAAAAAAAAACAAAAAAAAAAAAAACATACACACAGCAAATGTTGTTTGTTTGTTTCTTTCAGCTGACTGTCATGAGAAAAGCTGAGCACTTACAGTTGTGGATTCTATAGGGCTACCATATACACTCACCGCAATCACTGCTGCTCGGTGCCAACCACACCCGCCCACACTTGACTTTATTCCTCATCGATATTCTGACAAAATCCCGCCTCCTGCGTTTGATTGGTTGGAGCCGATTAGTTCCTGTGCTGTGATTGGATAGCGGCTCGCACTCCGTCGTTTATGTGTAACCTATGCACACCAACCCCTAGTTTCAGAAGTGAAAGTGTTCTGAAAACGGGTAGGCAAAAAAAAAGGGGGCAGAAAATAAAAGCGCCATGTTTGTTTATGTGGTAAAGTAGTTAAGCAGATTTAAACCTTAATGACTCGTGAATCATGAATCTGATTCATTTTTCATGTGAGTGTTTCATGTTCATGACAGATTGTGTGTGTGTATTTGTGTGTGTGTAAAAATCCTGACCATGTCGCATATCTACAAAATATTTAAATCACCACTGAATTCCGTTCCGACGTCGCTGTACAAGCCCGGTTCCATGCTTAAAGGCTGCGCGCGCCTCTTTCCCGGCGCTGCGGTAAACCAGTGAGATCAGCCAGTGTCCACCGTGACGTCACCCGCAGTGTCGCGCTGTATGCGGAGCTTCGAGCACATGGGATACAAGGTCGAGCCACAGTGACTACCCAAAGTGGCCAACAACACAAAACAAAGAATCACCGTGCACCTCAAGTGGAGCACAAGTGGAAGAAATGCTGGGCAGAAGATGGTAGGTGTAGGAGTATTTTCCAGTTTTAATTCCACCTTTTGTGCTTGGTCAGTAGCCAAACATGTCTGCCAGATTCTATGTGCATGTAACTCTGTAAGAATAAATGCAAGATTAATACAACTCTATTTGCCAGTTGCATAAATACATGTATTAATGTGGACATTGTATATGATATATGATGTATATGATTAGTCATATACGGCATGTGATAACTGTCTTTTTCCTTATAATTAAAAAAAAATGGACATTTTATATGATATATATATATATAATCTTTTTTTTGTTTATCGGAACAGTTTATTAGTTCTTCTTGAAATATCCAAGGAAGCATGTTACTCAAATAATGCAAATCATAAAAAAAAAAACATTACTATTAGTAGGTTACTATGAAATATCACAATGTAGACTATTCCTTTGTCTTTAACGTGTCATGATATGATGCCATGCATCATATCATGCATAAAGATGACGGGAAATATGCGTATATAGAGATGGGATTCAGCCAGATTGAGCTGATATGTTTGGATTTTGCTTTCTCAATCCACCTTTGTAATCAGAAAAACTATTGTAGTCTATAGTACGTCGTTATTTTGTATGCCTGTGCCAATAAATCTGAAAAGATTGGCTACCTTTAGCGCACTTTGCTTAAAATTATATTTCAGTTGACTACATGCCAAAATATTTCACACAGAGGAGCAGATCAGTTAGACTGCGTCTCTGCAGCTTGTTGATTTTACTTTGTGGAAAATCCAGCCACTGCATTGTATAAAGTCAGTCGTGTTCGCTCTGCAGTAAAAAGCTGCACAGCTATATAAGAGACTGTATTAATTATATTAATGTTTTAAAGTGCCAGCATTTATTCTTTTGGTTAAGATTGTCTATGGTGTTAGTTTGAGCAGGGTGTACGTGGGAACGAGTATTGTGGTTTCATTTTGTCCGTCCTCCTCCAGGAACATGTCCTCATTTCTATCAAGGTTTTATTCTAGAATTCACTACAACAGTATTAAACAAATTTTTACACGATCTGCTGTGTTTTCAATGGCAAAGATTTATTCATAGTGTAAGCTAGAAACACAACCCGAGCAAAACAGTTTTGCACAGAAATGCTAATATTATTGTTATATTTGAAGCCACAATTCAGTTCACTTCGAAAATCGATGAGTTGGTACTCATGGCTACTATCAGTACACAACTCTAAAATACATTGCCTTACAACTGCTCATGCATTTGTGTGCATATTAAATATTCCGTATATAACGATATGTAACATATAACAGTGGAAGAAAACATGCTTCTGATGGCAGCTTGAAATAACAAAGTTTTGAATGAAGTAAAATTTCAAGCAAAAAACAAAACGGAAAATATACTTAAATTAAACACAAAAATATTGAAATATGGAAATGAATATCTAAAACATCACAATCAAACTGTTGAGCTTTGTGTGCCAAATGTTTGGCAAACTGTTAGAGGGCGCACCTATTTATGAGAGGTATATATACATATTATATCTTATTATTACATATATTGCCTTACTATTTTGCATAATTGGTTAGTGTTTTGCATTACTAACAAAACGGCAAAGCATTCGCATTCATATTTCTTTCATAATTCACTAACGAAAGTTGTTATTTTATGAAATATCATCTGGTGCAACCATGAAGAAAAGACCATTTTGAGGTTTTATATCGAAAATAATTCAAAAGGCAAAAAGTGATATACAGCAATATGCCAAGGGTCATTGGAAACATCTAGAAGGTTTATAAGAAATTGTCAAATTTGGGAAATCCCCAGTGGGTTAACTCTGATTATCTTAAAAAAAAAAAAAAAAAAAAAAAGTATTTTTTTTTAAAGAAAGAAAACTATTACCAAAACAGACATGTTGCCATTGCCTATTGTATTCACAAATAAGTGAATAGGAAAATTAAAAAAAGGTAAAGCATGTTTAAAGTGACCATATTCTACGTTTTCCACAAATGTCCACTTATAGTGCTATATTGTGTGGTTTTATGTTCTGAAAACAGCTATAATTCATTTTTACATGACCATTTTCCAATATTTTTTTTGCATCATAGAATTAAACAATCATATTTTTTTTACTGTACCTTATATACATTAAATTTCCCCTGTTCTTACCGGCCATGCTCATTAAGAATTAACTTAGGATGGAACATTCCATATCACTTAAAGGTAATGGACTGATTAGTAGTGAAATGAGTCACAACCATAAATAATCAAATGGCTGTTTTTGAACCTTAGCTTCCATATATGGACAAATTTTGACAATGTTTACCTAGTACATGAACCAGTTGTTTCAAAAAAAGCATGATGAATTTCGCTTTCCATGACAGGGGCACTTTAATCTTTTGTTTTAGCTGTTGTTGAAGAAAAGGGACCTGCTAAAGACAGTCAGGAATAAACAGAGAGAGTTACAGGGAGAGAAGAAAGACTGCGAAGGCTGTGATAGACTTTATACCGCCATCAGTGTACTGTACACGACCATGCATTTGAACTTTTTGTAAAACCTTTAAAAGAAAAGTTTAATGTTAATGGATTACGAAATGTTTATGTGTGAGATTTTAGACCTGGTTTGTGCTATTTGTTATATGGAATTTTTGGTCTATCAATCATTTTAACCATGCATGGTCTTTTCATCATTTGGCGTGACCACCCATCATGTGGCATACACAATAATTTAATTTACTGTATTAAAATGAAAAATAAAACAATAAAAGTTCTGAGGCTAATTCACAGATACAATTTGCTGAAGTGGGTATTAGTCACGTATATGTCATTAAAAAAAACTGTAACGTCTGTAAAGTGTATGAACAAAATGGCAGTGCAGCACATGAATTAGTACACAAATAACATATAAGTTCATGACTTACTGAAATGCATAAATAATACATTGCAGTTTTTCTACAGACATTACCTGTAATATTTTAAGCATATTTAATAATATATTATTTGGAGGGTAAATCACTGTTGTGGCACATAATCATAAGATCATGGCCAGTCAATGTTCATGAAAAGGTGCTTAATTTACATAAATTGACACATTCCAAATGTTTCACCAATTGTCAAATATATGCTTGATTTAGATTTTTTTTTTTAATTTGCTTATTTGTCAGTGATCCCTTCAATCAATTAATTTTATACAAATACTTGCAGTGATGTAGGCAGGAATTAATTTCAGGTGAGGAAATATGCTAAATTATATATATATATATATATATATATATATATATATATATATATATATATATATATATATATATATGCTAATTGACTGTGTGATCTATACAATTACATATATATATTAATATATATAATGATATTAATATACATTAATATAATTTTATAATAAGCGTTATGTGCTTATGCTAACTCTATTGTCAGCCAACTGTCAAATAATATGAATAGGTGTATGAAACAGTAATTTTATTACAGCTCCACTGTTCCACTAAAAATTATTAGTAATTTTATTCCTTAACAACAGGGATTTTGCAAAAAAATAATGTCAATGCCCCTTGAACACGTGGCAAAAGGCGTTTCTTGAACTGAAAATGAGAGCAGTTTAAAAATTTACAACTGTTTGACATTTTTGAAAATATTTTGCAGCAGCATCAGTAGTTTTAACATTTGATCCATTGTGTACATTGTTTACTTTATGGAATCATTTATTATCATATAAAATAAACATGACAGGAGTTGCCTGTATGTAAATATGAGCGTGAAAAAGTACTGTAAGAAGTAGTTGCCCCTGGAGAGCCTCCCAGGTTTCCTTCAGTTCTGCTCTCGGTTAAGGGAAGTGAAAGCTGTCAACTGTGTGTGTGTGTGTGTGTGTGTGTGTGTGTGTGTGGCCAGTTTCCAACACAGAGACAGACTTGTTGGCCTCTTTTGGGCCAGTTTCCATGAGTTATGTAATCCCTGTGTTTGGAATGGAGTTCCATGCTCTCAGTCAGATGGAGACCTGACTCTCTCTCTCTCGCTCTCTCTCGCTCTCTCTCTCTCTCTCTCTCTCTCTCTCTCTCTCTCTCGCTTGCTCTCTCGCTCTCTCTGTTACCCTGCTTCCTCTTTTCTCCTCTCCCTGGCCCCTTTCCCTTTAATTTTTAAATGCACGTTTTCTTTGCGGCAAGTGTTTGTACATACCTTGGGCTCTTATAGATGAAGCAGATCAGTCTGTTATGACTGTATAAAACTGTCAAAATATGTGATTGACTAACAAACACAATAAATATATTTGAAATCTTTTTTGTTATATTTTATTGTTACTTATTGAAAGCAGACTGGGCTATGAACACAACAGGTCTCATTAATACTTGCTGCGAATATTTGTTTGTTTGTCACTCTTACTGAGAATGCAGATATACTGTAATTCGTTATTTTGTCAGTTAACTATCTAAGAGAGATCAGTTTGGCTTTTACTTGTTTTCTATTCAAAGAAAAAAAATGCGGAAAAATACTAAGGGGGTGGAAGGGGAGAGAAAAATAACGGATGAGGTCGTGTGGGGGGGAAAAGGGGTCATGGGTCGTTAAGAGCAATGGTATGCATTTTAGGGGAAGCCATGACATCACTTCCTGCTGATGTCATTTTTCTACCTGCATGAAACCACTGTACCACACACAGATGGTTTCTCCGCTTACACACTATTGCCTCCATTTTTTCCATTTAAACTTTTATTTTCATGGCTATCAATGCATGTACCTCTGAGATCATCCATAAATGCTTCCCATTACTTATACACATTATTTATGTCTTCCTTATTGCTTGTTCTTCTTCTACTACTTCATCTCTCTCTCTCTCTCTCCCTCTCTCTCTCTCACTCTCTCTCTCTCTCTCACTCTCTCTTTCCATCAAACCACAGCACATTGCACACACAGTGGTGCTGTGTGGGTTTTGCCCACCTGTGTTGACCCAAACTGTTTTCTAAAAGCAGAGTGTTAGAGTCAGTGGGCCTCAGCTCATATGCGTCAAAACATACTGCTGGAAAATAAGCACTCCCACATTCACAAACTTAACAAGATGCACATCCACCACCACAGAGCAGATTTCTACCTGGAAGCCTGATCACTTAAAGTTTGAGGATTTTAATGTTCTGTTCATTTCTTAGCAGTAGATGTACCACTGTCTCAGGCATGTCAACAACACAACTGTAACAGTTACAACCTGCCCAATACTCTCATCTAATAATTATTAACAAAAGAACCAATATTTATGAAAATAGACAGAAACGTTTATTCAAAATTGGGGGTTGTGAAATCAGACCATGTTCGGGAATGTTTGCATTCAGTTTTAAAATGATTTTCTTTTTTGTACTGATTTTATTCATACGAATTTTGTATCCCATTGGATACATGAGGTTCAGTGTCATGCAAGGGCAGTGGCCCAATATCCCCTTTATTTGAAGTCTTCTTTAACCTTTTTAGACATTACAAGAAAAAAAAAAGCTTATTATCTCCATGAACAGCTTCACCAAATAGTCTGTGAGACAGTGTTTGCAGAGAAAGTTGCACTAATTAAGAAAAGATAAAGAGTCTTTATTGGTCACATATACATTACAATACAGTGAAATTCTTTTCTTCGCATACCAGAGGGCAGCCATGATACAGCGCCCCCTGGAGCAGAGAGGGTTAAGGGCCTTGCTCAAGGGCCCAACAGTGGCAGCTTGGCAGTGCTGGGGATCGAACCCTCAACCTTCCGATCAGTAACGCAGAGCCTTAACCACTAAGCCACCACTGCTGTTGTTGTTAAAAGATGGAGAGCATATCACTTATTGCATGTGAAATTCCTTGTATATGTTCTATTTTACTCACTTTTATGAAAGGTCCCATTCATTCTGTAGTTGATTACAGAAGTATTCCTTTATCAGTTCCCTTTTGCGTTAAATCTGGACGTGGCTTTTGCTGATGTCCTTCCTTATCACTAAACTACTTGTGGTGTATCTGAAATTCTTATGAATTGCTCCGTTTAAAACATGCATTTTCATTTCTGTTTCATTCCTGCAACCTAACCTGACAACTTATTTGGAGGAAAACTACAGTTAAACTATAAGGCTGGAGTAAGTGCTGGTGCTCAAAGGTACTACCATCTATAGTCATTAAAGGTAATTCAGTCTAGTGTACTAGACTAACAACACTTAAAAAAAAACCAAACAAAAAAAAAAAAATATTACACAGTTTTGCACTGTTCTTAGCCCAGGTTTCTCTGTTAGCGAGAGCTTCTTTTCCGGTGGCATTTAGTGTCATGTTAATGAGCACTCTAAAGTAGAAGTAGTGGAGACAGAAAATGTTGGAGTCAAAGTTACAGAATGCATTGCAGCTACAGTATATGATGCAGTTGTTACAGCAGAGACTTAGTTATTTAGTAAGCTATGACATGACGAGTGTAAACTATCAGGTGTAGTTTGTTGAGACAATAGGGTCTTATGCACCCCTTTTTCTCCTGTCTTCTAAAAAGGATGACCAAAGCCAGAACTTGTTTTTTTCTTTGAGATTTAGGAACATGATGGATACATGTAGAATGGGCTAGCTCCAAGAATGTTCAGTGTTTTCACATGTGTCCTGATGATGTAGCACCGCTTCAACATTGCAGTAAAAATGCTTATCCTTTGTATGGTGCACCTGTCTTCCCGATTCTTCCTGAAATCTGTAGGCTCCTTAGAGGACTAAAGTGCTACTGCATTGGATTCTTTAAGAAGAAATGTATTCCCACTGGTGCCACTATTAGCTAACAGCCGAACAGCATTGTGGGTAACATAGGAAACCATTAAACAATGTGAAAATAGACCAGCATGTCAATGAAATAAATCTTTTATCCCAGTGATCACATATTGATTATACACTGATCAGCCATAACATTAAAACCACTGACAGGTGACGAGTAACGTTGATTATCTCATTACAATGGCACCTTTCAAGGGTTGGGACTGTTGCATGTGCGGTGCTTACCTGGGGACGAAATGGCACCATTATGCACTATGGGAAGAAGACAAGCCTGCAGAGGCAGTGTGATACTCTGGCCAATGTTACGCTGTGAAACCTTGGGTCCTAGCATTCATGTGGATGTTACTTTGACACGTACCACCTACCGAAACATTGTTGCAGACTAAGACCACCCCTCATGACAACAGCATTCCCTAATGGCAGTGGCCTCTTTCAGCAGGATAACGTGCCCTGACACACTGCAAAAATTGTTCAGGAATGGTTTAAGAACATGACAAAGAGTTCAAGGGTTTGATTTGGCCTCCAAATTCCCCAGATCATAATCTGATCGAGCATCTGTGGGATGTGCTGGACAAACAAGTCCGATCCATAGAGGCCCCACCTCGTAACTTAAAGGATCTGATGCTAACATGTTGGTGCCGGATACCACAGCACACCTTCAGAGGTTTTGTGGAGTCCATACCTTGACAGGTCAGAGCTGCTTTGGTAGCATAAGGGGGACCTACATAAAATTGGGCAGGTGGTTTTAATGTTATGGCTGATCCGTGTAATTAGTGCTTCCACATTGCAATGGTTTCTCATTGCAGGCAAACCTAACATCAGGACTACATACAACATCTGTTGACTGGCTTCCTTGTCTGTTAAAGCCTGTTTTCCAGACAGTGTGCATAATGTAGTCTGTCATTAGTTTGTCGTTTAGCAAGCGTCTCATGTTGTTAAAGTGCTAGGCTTTAACTGAGCCCACCCAAGTATATAAAGACTCAGACATGTATACAGGTAAAAAAAAAGTTAGATAGTCTGTTTAGCTCTAGGGCTGTTCTCTGGTACAGGCTGACTCTGTGGCCTTGGTGTGTTTTAGTCACAAGAAATGACCCATAATATGTCATTGAAGTAAATTTGCAGTGGTAAAGATGACAATAAATAAAAAGGTTTCCTAGTTCCAGTTGTGTGAATCATTGGATGTGTGTGACATAAAGGGCTAGCTGTGTGCGTCAGGGTGAAGTGTGTTTTTATTTGTATAGTGTGCCTTGGAATGTTAGGCTGTAGAATTGTGCTAAAAGTAATACACAGATCTCAAATATGGACATTCTCGGGATGAGAGTAAATGAAATTAAAGATACACACAGGATTTGTAAAGGTGGATGTGCTGATCTAATTTGTAAAATAATGTGCTTATATAAAGTTTTCATTCATTCATTCATTCATCTTCAGTAACTACTTTACTGGAGCGTATCCTGAGAGCACAAATGTTTCCTGAATGGGATTTCTGCAGGGCACCATGCACACATGCATTCACACAATCAATAACCAATCCACCTACTGGCATGTTTCAAGGAGGTGGGAAGACACCAGACAACCCAGAGTAAAAACCCCATACAGATATGTGGAGAGCAGATGAAGCTCCACACAGACAGTAACACAAACTCAGGATCAAACCTGTGAAGCAGTGACATTACCCGCTGCATCACCACCGTGCTGTCCATATAAAATTTTACATAATGATAATTACATAATAAAACTTTTATTACAGTTTATTGCATTGTGAGCATACAGGATACAGCGCCCTCAACTAATATTGGCACCCTTGGTAAATATGAGCAAAGAAGTCTGTGAAAAATGGTCTTTGCTGTTTAACCTTTTGATATTTTGTTTAAAAAAATCACAAAAATACTCTGCTCTCATGAATATCAAACAATACACAGTTTTATAAAATAGATCTTTGTTAAATATAGGTGTGCAACACTTATTGGCACTCTTTTAGTCAATACTTTGTGCTACCTCCCTTTGCCAAGATAACAGCTGTGAGTCTTCTCCTATAACGCCTGATGAGGTTGGAGAATACATGGCGAGGGATCTGAGACCGTTCCCCCACACAGAATCTCTCCAGATCCTTCACATTTGGAGGTCCACGCTGGTGGACTCTCCTCTTCCGTTCACCCCAAAAGGTTTTCTATGGGGTTCAGGTCAGGGGACTGGGATGGTCATGGCAGGAGCTTGATTTTGTGGTCAGTAAACCATTTCTGTGTTGATGTTGATGATGTTGTGGATCTTTGTCCTGCTGGAAGATCCAACCACGGCCCATTTGAAGCTTTCTGGCAGAGGCAGTCAGGTTTTCATTTAATATCTGTTGATATTTGAGAGTCCATGATGCCATGTATCCTAACAAAATGTCCAGGTCCTCTGGCAGAAAAACAGCCCCAAAACATTAAAGATCCACCTCCATATTTAACCGTGGGCATGAGGTACTTTTCCATATGGCTACCTCTCTGTGTGCTCCAAAACCACCTCTGGTGTTTATTGCCAAAAAGCTCTATATTGGTTTCAAAAAGCTCTATTTCGATCCCATTTGAAGTTCCAGTAGTGTCGGCAAACTGAAGATGCTTGAGTTTGTTTTTGGATGAGAGTAGAGGCTTTTTTAGAGTTTTTTCTTAAAACCCTTCCAAACAACTTGTGGTGATGTAGGTGACTTCAGCTCGTAGTCTTGGAGACTTTCTGACCCCAAGACGCAACTAACTTCTGCAGTTCTCCAGCTGTGATCCTTGGAGATTTTCTGGCCACTTAGGGGTGTACTCACTTTTGTTGCCAGCGGTTTAGACATTAATGGCTGTGTGTTGAGTTATTTTGAGGGGACAGCAAATTTACACTGTTACACAAGCTGTACACTCACTACTTTACATTGTAGCACAGTGTCATTTCTTCAGTGTTGTTACATGAAAAGATTTAATCAAATATTTACACAAATGTGAGGGGTGCACTCACTTTTGTGAGATACTGTACATGTGTGTATATATATATATATATATATATATATATATATGTATATATATGTATATATATATATTTCTCATGAATTCACAGGGGTGCATAATTGTTGCACACCTATATTTAACAAGGATATTTATTTATAAACCTGTGTTGTGTTTGCAATTGTTTGATATCCATGAGAGCAGAGTATTTTTGTGATTTATTTATTTTTTTAACAAAAGATCAAAAGGTTAAACAATAAAGACCATTTTTCGCGGATACGCCTGAGAAGGCACCTGCGATGTTACAAGTTCAAATGTTTACATACGCTTGATTTACACTGATCATCCTGTTCAAAAGTTTACCCACTGGATCTTAAGGCATTGTGCTGCCTTCTTGAGCATCAGTGAATGTTTACACCTCTCGTAATAGTTGTCAGTAGATATCAGTCTGAAAAGATGGATCTCAAAAATACAGCCACTGCTGGAAAGGGGTCAAATATGCAGAAGATGCTTAAAAACCGAAGAATGTGCAGGACCTGGAGGATTTAACTGTTTAGCAGGACAACGAAGGGACTCATGAACAACTATTACAAAACATAAACACAGCCGTTAATCATCCAGGTAACAACACAAGACTCAAGTGTGTGTAAACTTTTGAACTGGTTCATTTGTGTAAATTCAGTTATTATTTTGTCTGGTGGACTATATGTAAACATTTGTTATGTGAAATAGCGTATTCAGGGCAGAACTGAATAAAAAACAACATGCATTTTTAATACCCCTCTTTTTTAAAATTATTGTACATTTTTTTTTGCAGATTTTGCAAGGGGTGTGTAAACTTATGATCTCAACTGTATGTGTTGAATATTACAATATTATTGTAGAATTGATTATTGGTACATGACCTTTATAAACTCAGTTAGACATCAGTCTGGCATTCAGTCATGACCCGCGGCTAGACAGGGAGAAAGTCAGCAGCTGAAGGAGGCACGAGCTCTCACTGGTCCATTTTCAACTTCTGTTAACGTGGCCCACATGATTCATAGCTACTACAAACAGTGTGTTTGTTTCCTTGCCAGCACGCCACATTCTTGAGAATCACATGCATCGCACATGCACACACACTCACCACACACGCGCCACACACACACCAGCAACGCTTCTGTCATTGGGGAAGGAGGTCTGAGAAGATTCCTAGATGCAGGAGGTCCAGATATTCAGTGACTACATTTACACGGACAGCAGTAATCTAATTACTGACCTTATAATGAATAAGACAATATTGTGATTAAGGTGTTTCATGTTCCCGTTTTACATGTTACAGAACATATATCGATTAACAGCACGCATCATTACGTCCCCACGCCGCGCCGCGCCGTCCGACGTCCCTCCAGAATTTCACGTACCGACATACAGTTGGTCTTCGGTATGGGACCGTGTACAGTTTTAGGTGTTTATATTTTAAATTTTACGAAAGCTTCAATTGCAGCACATTTTTTGTCATTCTATACGTGCAAATAGACGACGAGCTTGAAGCTGTGGGCTGCGTCCTTTATACTGCGTACTTTATATGTGTATTTCAGCTACTATATAGTAGGTAAGTATGCTGTTTGGGATGCAGCCGTGCTCTCTTGTGTGCCGTCAAATGGTTGAGAACTGTGTGTATGTATACCGGTGCAAAATGCGGTGAAAACTCCCACACGGTGTTAATAGTGTGATTAAGGTGTGTACATGTCTGTAATGTACTTTGATAATGCGACTAAAACAGGAATACTCCACACGTCTTCATTTGATTTGTGTTTACTTCGAGTATGACTTTAGTCGGATTAAGATAATAAATAATCGCTGTTTACATGCAAGTTTCTTAATCAGAGTACCGCATTAATCAGGTTAATATCGGATTATTGTTGTCCATGTAAACGTGCTGAGTCGTTAAACAGATTAGATTAAACATAGGCTCTTATTATTACAATGGGAAAGTATTGTTTTTGTTTGCTGCCAGTAAAATTGCTTAAAAACAGTAGCTGTTTAACACACATTTTGTGGCTGCATGCCACCACACAGCCTTTCTCTGCTTGTCGTTGTTCTACATTACTATCACATTGACTTAGATTTGGTTATGGTGAATCAAAAATCATCCCTTTTGTGAAGCCCTTGCCAGATTAACTAAAAGCGATGCAGTGAGCACACTCTTTTACATAATGTTCGGTTTTGTTGAGCCAGATTTTTCAATCGAAATGAATTGCATGAACCACGCCGATGTTGCAGAAGTGGACACGTTTCCGTAGTGGTCACACCAGATGCGAATAAAATCTGTGTGGTGAAAAAAATCTGTTCATTTGAATGAAAGGACATTTATAGTTTTTTCCTCAGATTCTAACTGTCACTTTCGTGTCTCATTGACACTGTCAGTTGGGTTCCTCAAATCTCTCACTCTCTGTCTCTCTCTCTCTCTCTCTCGCTCTCTCTCTTTTTTATATGACGACATTTGATTAATAATGACCTTTTTACAAAGTACTTATAAGTCCCATGACAACATTCATGAAGGCTGACTTAAGACTGCAGCAGAATGACTTCAGGTCAAACCAACCTACTCTGACCTACCCTCAGTGTCAGGGGGATAATTTAATTTAAATTAATTTAATTAGCACCACTACAAGTTACCCAACCTATGGCACATTGACTTGGGGCTCAGAACCGTAATCAGATTTGGATTCAAATGGACTTGCGCAACAACCACAAACATGAAAACTGTTCAAAAGAATCACTAGCTCAGGTTTTGTGTCAGTTATAAATAAACACTGAAAATTGTTAGCACTAAATTGTTATACGCCTATTAGCTACAGTGGATATAAAAAGTCTACACACCAGGTAAGTTTTTATGATGAAAAAAATGAAACCAAGATGAATCATGTCAGAACATTTTCCGTCCTCAATGTGAAATCACAACGTATGAAAATTAAGTGGAAAACAATGAAAAACATTTTAGGGAAAAATAAAAAAGTTACAATAACCTGGTTCATAAGTATGCACACCCTTTTATAATTGGGGATGTGGCTATGTTTAGAATGAACCCATCACATTCATTCTCATGTTCAAAAGAAATGATCATACAGCTGTCATCAGTGAAATTATTCCGATTAATCCCAAATAAAGACCAGCTGTTTCTGTAGGGATTCTCTTGGATTCATCTGACTGCTGAAGCCATGGCCCATAGGAGAGGGATATAAAGACTTTCCACTGTAAAGACCGTCATCAACAAATAGAGAAAATGGAGCACTACAGTGACATCACCAAGAACAGGACGTCCAAAATTTACAAAAGGACAAGTCCAAAACTTACCAGGGAGGCTGCCAGTAGACATACGGCAACATTAAAAGAGCTGCAGGAGTATCTGACAAGTACTGATTACTCTCTGCATGTGACAACAATCTCTCCTATACTTCACATCCGGGCTATAGGGTAGGGTTGTTTTTCCTCACAAAAAACATGCCAGCTGAACTCAATCACCCCCAAACAATGTGGCAAAATGTGTTATGGTCTGATGAGACAAATTCCAAAGGTATAATAATTCCGTAATTTCAAAAGGTATGTTTGGCATAGAAAAAGCACCAAAAGAAGACAACACCCACGCTGAAGCATGGTGGTGGCAGCATCGTGCTTTAGGCCTGCTGTTCTTCAGCCAGAACTGGGGCTTTTATCATGGTGGAAGAAATCGTGAATAGCTACAGATACCAGCCGATTTTAGTGCAAAACATTCTTCTAGTAAACTGAAGATGAAAAGGAATTTCCCCTTTTAGCACGACAGTGACCCAAAGCATACATCTGAATCAACAAAGGAATGGCTTAACCAAAAGAAGATTAGTGTTTTTCAAAGAGCTCGCCAGAGCCCAGTCCTGACTCCAACTAAAAATCTGTGGGGTGACCTGAAGCACAGGAGATGCCCTTACAATTTGACAGATCTAGAATGTTTTGGCAACAAAGAGTGAGAAAATATTGCCCAGTCACGATGTGCCACGCTGATAGACTCTTACCCAAAAAGTCTGAGTGATGTAATAAAATCAACAAAGTATTAATCTAGGGGTGTGCACAAGTATGCAACTAAATTATTGTAAGTATTTTCTGTTTCTTTTTTCCCTATAAAGTTTACTTTGCAATTTCACATTGAAGGTGAGAAAAGGCCTGACATGATTTATCTTAGTGTCATTCTTTTACTTCACAAAAACCCGCCATTTTTTGGAGGTGCTTAGACTTTTTATATCCGCACTATATAGCTAGCACTCTAACTGTACTATTCTGGCTCTGTGCTTAAAGAAGAAAGGGTTTATGTGGTGGTCATAAGGGTTGCACCTGGGTGTGTATTGTGGACTTTGAGGTGGTAGTGATTTAAAAATCAGTGAATCTCTATATCACATCACTCCCCACCACATTCCACTGAGTGCTGAACGTTTAGATAGTTTAAATACTTCAGATTTCAGTTCTTAGGTATTTAAACAATCTATTATTATTATTATTAGTAGTAGTAGTAGTAGTAGTAGTAGTATGCCTTAGTGTATGATGGAAATAATAACATAGTAATAACATAGGAGAATATTGCATGACTGAACTGGAGTATATTATATTTTCTGAAAGCAAGACTATGCAAAAAAAAAAACCCCAACTGTGCATTTCTGTATTTATTTTGGTACAAATGAGAAAGAGGCAGACAAATTGTTCATCTGCCAGATCTTTTACAGCAGAGTGTTGTAAGAGATTCGCCTGCAGGAGCTAAAGGCCAGTACAGTATAATACCTGTCTGAATAACTACTTTTGTCTTTTGATCTGTCTGTCACTTTCTGTCTGTCTCTAACTTGATCTCACCTGAGGGATAATTGGGATGATTGACAGACTATGTGTTGTGACCTCATTCTCAGTCAATCTGTGCATGAAAGCAGCTTCGGCTTACGTCTGAGGAGGGTGTGTGCGGTTAACAGAGAAAGCTGTTTTAGAAAACAGAGTAGCAACTGTGGGAACTGTTTCACAGCTTTGTTCATTATATTGGGGCGTTGATGTGATCATTAAATGAGTCTCTCATATCTGAAGTGCATGCATAAACTTGCTGTTTCACAGAATCATTTAGTCATCATGAAGAGAGTGCCTTTTACACCTTGCAGATAATTATGCCCCATATTCATTCAGGCGTATTTGCTCGAGCTACACATTGTGTCTTTGAAATCACATTGTTGATTGATAAAACTTCTTCATGTTGGAGCTGTCCTTTACAAGCCCACGTAAATGAAAGGCTTTCCCCCTTTTCCTCATCACACTTCTACACTGCAGCTCACATGTCTTTGTTGTTCATCTCACACTTTTTCCATCTTCTGAAATGGATCTGCTGTGTTAGTGGGAGTGTGGAACAAGTGACACAGCCGACACTTGATCCTCTACATTGGGACTGAAGAGTGTGTGTGTGCGTGCGTGCGTGCGTGCGTGTGTGTGTGTTTGTGTGCGTGTGTGTGTGTGTGTGAGAGAAAACATGAAAAAGGTTTCCTTTTGGTTCCTGAAGTTAAGGTTAGGGTTAGGTTTAGTTGTAGGCTGGTGGTGTAACGATACACAAAATTCTAATTCAACACAATATGATACATATTTAGTAGAAGAGAAAATAAGCACTGCCTGAATAAGCATCTTAGGTTTCCATTTTCAAATTATTTAAACATTCAACATTATAAAAGTCACAATACCTGAAACTTAATAATGACAGTGTTTGTGTGATCCATTCAGACTCAGCAGTGTGTAGGGAAACAAAATTATCATAGCTAGTTGTGTTCTCCATGAAGTCAAATATTTTTTAATTCTTTACTCTCCACTAGTGAAAGTTTACAATCGTCACATTGATTTCTTTAACCAGATTGAATTATTGAGGAAAGGCTGCCTAAATGCGGCTGTGTGTGTGTGTGTGTGTGTGTGTGTGTGTGTTCCAGTTCCTGCTTTCTGCTGACCATATGCTAGTATATGCTAGCGTATTATTATTAATTTATATATATATATATATATATATATATATATATATATATATATATATATTTTTTTTTTTTATTTAGATATATATAGTTTATTCATTTATTTTCTATACAGAATTGCTTTTGGCTTTTAGTTGCTGAGGTTAAGGTCGGAATCAGATGTTACACTAAATTTTGTGTAACACATGAAGTGTCCAGGGGAACAGGATGTATTAGAAAAAAGTTCCTTAATCAGCAAATAAATTGTCCACTACTCTGCATTTTTTTACATGTAATCTATGTGTATTACTCAAGTACACTGCAGTTACTTCCTGGTTTCTTGCTCATACATAAAAATTTGATTGTTTGTAAAGTGTTACTGGAGTTAACAGGTCCAGTTTAGGTGTGGACACTTCACTATGATCATTCATAAGGCAGCATAAAATCGCTATAACACTAAGCTATTAGGACACAGAGACAGCAAGGTGCGTCCCAAATTGCACACCTATGCACTATTCTATGCCATTTTGTAGTATAAATAGTGTGATTATTGTGTTTACACTGAAAAACCCCCTCAAAAACAAAGTGCACTTTAAGTTCCCGGATGATGCACTTATTCAACCGAATAAGCAGGAGGGGAGGAGCTATATCAGACTCAGATGCTGAACAATCAAGATGGCCGAAGATACTCCGGTGGACAAGAGCTCTTACAAATGTAAGTTGAATTCTTATAATAACGCATAGGTTGCCTACCGGGTTTTGTTATTTAAGAGCTCTCTCACATGGAAGCTTTGGCTAGTTATCTGTTTAGCTATTTAGCAGCATCGCATCACATGCTTTTGACGAAATTTGCGCTCAGTCGAGAAACGCGGATGCACGGAACAATCCGGATAGTGTACCATTGAAGGTGTACCAGTGCTGAAAGTGTACCATTTGAGACGATACTACCCTTCTAAAATTCCTACACTAGATGGCGGGGTGCATAGTGCATAGTATAAGTGTATAGTGTACACTATGTCATTTGGGACACAACTACAGACTATGTGCGTAAGAATGCACCGGATATTGTGGTTGTTTTAGAGACAGTGTTGGGGAAGCACCAAACACCTGATCCTAATCAAGCATGCCGATTTCAGCCTGTTGTAATCGTTCTGCTAAATATGCAGCTCTGTTTCAGAAACTTCCCCTGTTCAGGGCGTGCGTAAGTGAGTGACTAAGTGCGCTAGCATAGGCCATTCATAGTTCCCTATACACGTCCACTAGTTAAGTCACAGTGTATGAATTTCTTTTTAAAGCCAAGACCTTTCATTTTCAATCTGATATTTTGTAAATGGAGTTTTTCTCCCACACATGATTAGTAACTGGCAGCTCTTACTTGATTATGGAATATAACTAAACAGATCCTTTGCCATTCAGATGCTACTCAGCACAGTATGTCCTCTATCTCTTTTTGTGAAGCAGACTTGGACATATTTTCTATTGGCTTTAGTCAAATTATAAGAATTAAGAATCACTTATTTCCGACATTTCATTGGCTTAATGCAATTAAGTGGATTAAGTGCACAATGGGGAGAGATTGTGAGCCTATGCTGATCATCATCATCATCATCCTCTCTCTCTCTCTCTCTCTCTCTCGCACACACACACACACACACACACACACACACAAATATTTTACTTTTATTCTCCAGTGCATCTTTTACATTTAGTCTGGCTATTTAGGCAAACTAGTTGGTACTTAGTTGGTACTGCTCAGAGCAAATGGAAAAGTTGCCACATGAGTCACTATACAATTATGTCACTATACAATTATGTATGTACAAGAATGTAGATATGACTGCTACTCGTGAAATGTACAATTCTACTGAAATGAGTGTAATAATGATAGAGTTCATGTATAAAAACATTTCAGGTGCCTGCTTTCTTCATATGAATGGATTAAAAAAGTTTCTCAGGTATCCTGAGTTTGTGAAGACGATAGCAATCATGGAAACCATTGCAGTATCCGGGATTTGTAAAGATCATGGGTGCCTATAAGGTCAGAATTATTGATGGCTATCTCGTATTGGCTAAACTGTTAAAACCAGAGAAGGTTAGATTACAAATTGGGTATTGATTGTGATGATTTTGCAAGTGTTTTGTAAAACACCACCTTATCAGTGGTGGTGTTTTAAACCTCTTAGCCACATTTTCCAGTGATTACATCTGCATAACTAGTCCTGGAATGGTGTCAATTTTATAGATATTGACTGTTAGTACCACACTTTCTGTAAAATGAATGTTTGTCTATGGATGTAATGCATTCAACCAAAAATGCAAAGGGGTGTCATGCTTTCCTTCCACCCTGCCTGATTTATATGGTATTCGTTACATTTTTGCATTAGGTTTTGATATCTCTCTGATAGGTCTGTTTTGAATATGTGGAAAAATACAACAGGACAGTAGAGAAGTCTTACAAGTCACATGTCTACAAAGGTGGAAATTATACTTCAGTATAACTGTAATGTAATATTTGCAATATCCGAACTCAATTACATGTCCTTAAAAAAACCCCCAAACACACACAATTTTACTCCGTACATTTTCATTTAGAACTTCCAAGTAAATAACTTCTAAAAGATTCTCAAAAGACTATGACTTTATTTTTAATGCCGCATGCCAATCCATACTGTTCCTGTACATTTAACTACATTTATTAACTACTGTATATATTAGAGATTCAAACAAACCCATAACAGATCGGCTGGATTAAAAAAAAAATTATGGATTCACCTTTGTACAAACACCTATTAGTTTCACATGCCTTTCATACATTAAGGTTATTTTAATAGACAAAAGGTACAGAATTACGCGAGCAGTTTCACACTAATGAGATCACAAAAATAGGTACAAATGCCTTTGCAACTTTTATATGAATTGTTATGGTAGAAGGATCGTTAAATAAGATAAATGTGTCCTCATGTGCATGAACCAAGAAAGAATTCAAAATCCAAGGCAGATTTTTTACACACATTGAATGAGACCAGACCAGTGAGTTGTTATAAAGATTATTATAAGTATATTTCCATTGCTTTAAACTTCCATAGTGTAAAAAGTGCAACGATCAGTGAATAAAACAGGCCTGTGACCTGTTATGCAAATTGTTACAATGTTTCCAAATACTCCACTGTGTGCAAGGGGCAGGGGAAACGGGTGGGAGTTGCTTAAAAGGTTTAGTTTAATTCAAGTTTATTGTCATTGTGTGACAATGTTGCGATCTATTAGTAACGAGGCCGCGTTGCTCCTCACTTGCAGTGTAGACGCGGTGATCAACAGTATTATATTAGATATATTATATTAGATATATAGAAATATATCTCGTTTCAGTCCACTAGTTACGTGGCCTTACAAAGAAAAGTTTTATAGCTGTGTAAGTTCGTCCTAATGGTGGTCAGTTTGGTTTCTGTGGTTCAGACAGTGTTCAGACAGTCAGTCTAGAGAGAGGGACTGCGTTGTGTTGGTATGTGAAAACTTAAAAGAAGAAGTCTTTATTTGTCATAGATATTACAGCACAGTGAAATGCTTTTCTTCACACATCACAGCTTGTTAGGAAATTGGGGTCAGAGCACAGGGCCTTTCTCAAGGGCCCATCAGTGCTAGCTTGGCAGTGCTGAGGTTTGAACCCCTGACCTTTGGTCCACAACCCAGGGCCTTAACCGTCGAGCCACCACTGCACTAATTTGGAACATGATTTTGCGAATGGGAAAGCACTACTGGATGTGATGCAGTGTGGTGAAAGTTAGTTGCTGCTTTGGATTTGGGAACTTCACAGATGCACGAAAAATCTGAAGCATCAGAATCTGGTTTCTGCGATATGTACAGACATGTAATATTCATTTATTCATTCATATCTAGGGGCAATTTAGCGTTGCCAGTCCACATACGGGAATGGTTTTGGGAGGTAGGAAGAAACTGGAGAAACTCCACTAAAACAGTATCTTAAGCTCAAGATCAAACCTGGGACCCTGGAGCTGTGAAATATGCATTTTACTGGACTGCAAACATGCATTATATTTGACTGGATAAATGTTTAACTTATTAATATCCAACAATAATTGGAGTAGAGATATCAGAACCATAATCTTGACAAAGTTCTGCTTAAACTGGGTCATATCCTACTGTGTTCTTTTGCCCCCCAGAAAGCTTTTGACACTTAAATATTTCCTTTTGCTTATTGCTCATTATCCACAAAAAGAATATAAAGAGGCAGAGGTCAGAGGTTACTCAGTAGGGCTCTCACAGGGTCACAGCAGCCAGGGAGGAGAGGTGATGATGGCAGATGGGACATTCAGATCATCTCAGTGTGGTGGTATGAAAAGAACTGTGAAAAATGCAGATTAATGAGGAGAAGTGTGCTGTGTGTTTTTGTCTTGATAGAAGGAGAAGGTGTGGAGAAGGAGCTATAGAGGGGAAGAGATTGTATTACATAACATAAAATAACAGTTGTCTAGTTTAGGCTTGCCTTTTGTTCTGTGCAGTGACCAGAATAAAAAGTATTTTTAATTGCATCATTGTGCTTTACGTTACCAACTGCTTCCTGTACAACATTCACAGAAATGGCTCTATATGTCTAGTGCTCTGATTTTCAGAGTCATTGCCTTCCAACCAATTTTCCTCAATCAATTTTTAATCAGTTCTGTGGGAGAGCCATTAAACAGCATGTCCTCATACAGAAAAAAAAAAAACCTCCATTCAGTAGAACGTTATATATTCCTCAATACTTTGAATTTTGCGTGCCCCAATTTGTATGTAATATAATATTCACTTGTAGTAATCTGATATCACCATCATCACCATCATCATCATCATCATCAGCAGCAGCAGCAGCAGCAGCAGCATTGTTACCATTATATATACCATTGGTGTATGCCTTTTGTCTGGTTTCTGCTGGTCCTGTCCTCTTCTGTATGCCTTGTTTCTTGGCCTTTGTCGGTTTTTATCAGACAACAGGCAGAAACGGAGCAGTCTACAGTTAATGCTGAATCACTGAGGGAAGAATACACCATTATATCTGCTTTTTCCTTTGGTGGTTTCTTCTATAACTGATGTGAGCTGAAGAACCAGATAATAAAAGAGAGCACAGAAACACACATGGACCTGAAACCTGACTTCACTGCAGGAACAGTGGACGGTTCTCCAGAGAATAAGTCTAAGTTAGCATTTAGTTTATCAGTAGTATAAGCCTTCCCCTGGGGATATTGGGGAACTGCTCAGAACTATAGGTCTAAGTGGTACAAAAAGCTTATTGAATACTTACTTTATTTTTTTTATCTCAATTCATAAAGAGTAATACATGAAAGGCCCTGCTGTTATATGGATTTAATACACGCCAGGATGGTGAGATACCCCAGGGTGTTACCACTCTGAAGTGTATTATTTTTCATAATAATAATAATAATAATAATAATAATAAACTTTATTTTATAAAGAGCCTTTAAAGCAGCTTCTCAAAGATTACAAGTACATAAGTACATAAAATCACATTCATCTGAAGGGTGTTAATCTGCTAGTGATTTGCTAATGATTACAATGTTTAATTTATGAACGAAGGCACGCTTTTCAACGGTTTATAGTTTGACGTTGTGGAATGTCGGTGAAACAAGTTAGTTCCTGCAAACAGTCATACCCTCACCTGCATCCTCTCTCTCTCGCTTTCAAAAGATGCAGGTTGTAATTATACCAAGAAACTGGAAAGCATAAACTTCTCTGTTCTGAAGACTTTCTTGTGCTCGGAAACTTTACAATGTACTGTCACTGTTACAAAATGCTGACACCCAAGACTCCTTCCTGAAATGTTACATTAACGTCTCCTAACAAAAACTTAATTATATCAATGATTATTCATTTTTCTTTGTTTTTAAAATTGGTTTATTATTAGCCTTAGATTATATGGAGTGAACACATTACAAGTCCCAGTATCTGAGCGGTTACCGGTGTTCTGGACACATGACAAATTTGCTGACTTTCAACTGGACTTTCAACATAATCACAGGAGACTTGCGACTCTGACTTTGACCTCAATGACTTGTGACTTCACATGGACCCTTTGACTTGGAAAGCCTGGGTACGTTAACAAAACTGAAGATTAAAAATTATACATTGGAAGTGTGAACTGAATCAGTTATTTTTTCCACCCAACAAACAATTCATTTCCAGCAAATCAGCACCAACCTTAATTTCCAACGTCTATGTAAACCAGAGCCAGTAAGCCAAACAAATTGCACTAGACAATGTCAAAGTTGAAAGATCACTCGGTCACCGACGACAGTTTTGTACTAGGCACTTTTGTGGTAGCCACGATCCCAAAGATAGTGGCCTTTGCTGACATGTAGCCTTCACCTACAAACATCATGTTGTTCACAACATCAAATGGGTTGCAACATGTAGAACCTGCAGTTGAGAATGTCAGATGCAGCATCTGAGGTAGGTAGTATTTAACTTAGAGTATGCTAGTGCTGCCTGCCTCCATTGCCTCCATGTTTGCAGCCATGCTGGCATCATACTTTGTCCCCATCATGCACAAATGACTGAGAGCTTTTTCGCCAATTTGGTCTTTTTCCAAACACACACACACACACACACACACACACACACACACACACACACACACACACATCATGTTATGCCAACCCCTGGCATTGCATGAGCAGCAGTTTGAAAAGATGCAGTTGGCTGTGGTCATGGTCAGCTCCCTGATTGGTAGTTATTATGTAATAGAGGATAGCTGCATGATGGGTGGGAACTGGCCATGACTAAATGTTAGAGAAAGGAGATTAGGATTTTTTAAAAAAGATCTAAAATAGCGGAACTGATATGTCTGGTGTGACTGAAAATTACTTTCAATCAAATCCCAGGGTAAAGCCAAATTGAACAGAAATAGATGAAAATGCCTTTTATTTCAAATTGAACTAAAACATTCAGTTTTTATAGTCATAGTCAGTGCTTAGATTGTAAATCTGCAGGTCCTGATGATGCTATGGCATCATTGCCTGTTACACCTCCACCGGTGCCCATAGGTTTACCACTCTTCCTTAAAAAACGCCTAACCCATCCAAAACCATTCGGGCCTCCCCAGTGACTACGGCTGTAGAAAACCCCACTGGCACTGTTAATGCATGCTTAGTGCCACTGGTTCCATATGGTTTCTCCTGTTACACCTAATACCACTCAGGCATGCTTGCCTAACACAACCAGAGCCATACAGACCTTCCCAGCAACTAAGGCTGTGACAAGCCCCACTGGCACCATTGATTAACAGAATTAAAGGTTAACAAGGAAGAATTTTACAAGGAACCCTTTCAACCTTAGAACCACTTGGAAATCATTATTATTACCATTGTAGGCGTTTATAATGTTTTCATGCTCATGGCTTTTAAGCCATTTCACCTGATTTGTTGGGTCTCATTTGCATATTCGGGTATTTTTCAAAGCAGGTACATATTTAATATTGTTCAGTACAAACATCACAGTTAAATGGTCATCATGTGTTCTTAACTTTATAATGTTTTTGGGAAGCTAGACCTAGTTCAGTTCAGAGTTGGAATCTGACATACACCTGAAACACACACTTTTAAAACATCGTTCCAAGCTGGGTTTAGCTTTCATGTATATTCTTGTAATCGCAATAATATCATATTTGGCCATTAGGACCTTTCACAGCCCCAGGGCTAATGCTGAATATTTACAATGCACAGGAATGCTAATATAAGACAATGCAGCTTTTTTTTTATCAAGTGTCTGGTCACTGTACATTGTATTGTGTAGGTTACACTCCTCTGTATCTCTATGCCCTGAAAAGGAAGTGAAGAGACCAAAATGCTCATAAGAAAGCGTGTGGTCTGGCAGTCATCACTTTGCTGAAGGTGTTTTGTCTAAACTTACGCCCTTGCTCTTTATTTCTCTCGCATACTCTCGGTCTGTCTCACCCTCAACACTGTGTCCCTCAGAGTTTAAACAAACACTGGTGTCTCGTGTAAATATTTAGTGCTTTCTCTTGGAGTGTTCAAAGGCTTCTGGAAAAATGAATGGAGCAGTTTTCACCCTGTTCACTTGCAAACAGAGCAGCTAGAGAAATACAGAGACGCAGGATGAGCCAAAACGAGCAGCTGTAGGTGAATGCGGGTTAACAGAGTGCAAAGCAAATCTATCTACAAGTGTTGTTTTTTTTTTGTTTTACAAGTGATTAAAATTTCTGATTACTCACGATGAGAACCAGACTTAGAAAGGAAAAGAACAGAAGCTGTTCATTTTTGCAAGAGATGTTTGATAAGAAGTTTGTCTTCTTATAGAGATGGCATCTGATACCCAGAACGGGTATCCACTGATAAGAGCAAAAAAAAAACAACCAAATGTCACAGATGTCAGCGAGATATCTAGCTTGTAATGTGAAATGACTGAATATAACTGCAGCATTGAACTACAGCCAATGAGAAAGCATGAAACGGGGCACGACTGGGGAAGTTTCAGTGGGAGGAGTCCAAGGAGTAGTTTCAATGAGAATAAACTAGATCAGGGGTCACCAACACGGTGCCCGCGGGCACCAGGTCGCCCCCAAGGACCACACGAGTCGACCGCAGGCCTGTTCTAAAAATAAAAAAAGTTTCAAATTTGATATGCGTTTCTAATTAAATTGAATAATTATTTCAAGTTTTTATTCCTGTATTGAAGTTGAAAAGGTATAGTTCACAAGTCAGTTCGTGGAGAGTAAGCTAGCGGGCGCAGCGAAGACAGGTGGGCTGAATGCGGTTTCTTGCCCCAAAAACATGGCCGAAAAAAGAATGAAAACTTATCATTTTCACAGTGAATGGGAGGAAGAGTTCTTTTTTACTACTGTGAAAGAAACCTGCGTGTGTTTAATTTGCGGCACAATGTGGAGAGACACTTCTCTACGTGTCACAAAAGCTACCATGCTAACTACCCACTGGACAGCGCGCTACGGGCAGACAAAGCCCGTGAGCTAAAGGCAGCTTTGGGTAAGCAGCAATCTTTTTTCATGAGACCGGTGAAAAACACCCAAAAAGCAACCGAAGCCTCGTTTAGAGCTACACATTTTCTGATAAAGAAGAAGAAGGCATTTTCAGACAGAGAAGTTTTCAAAGAAGCAATGATGATAATTGCTAACACTGTACTTAAAGATGAGAAAAATGTAACCGATCTAATCTCCACTCTCTCCGATGACCAACTGGGGGCATCTACGATGGCTAGACGAGTGTCGGCTATGTCCGGTAACTTGACCGATCAGCTGGACCGGGATCTGGTGAAGTGCAGGTGGTTTAGCATCCAGTGCGACGAGTCCGCGGACAGCGGCAGTACAGCTGCTTGAGTCATGTGTGTCATTCATTTCCAATCCTTTCATGAACGTGGACATAACATGCATTGCTGAGCAACTAAGTGCAACGTTCAACTTGGATGCTGAACAGGTGGAGCTTGAAATCGTAACATCGCAAAATGACCTCCACCTCAAAGTCTACCAGGCTGCACCAAACTTTTGGTGCCTTGTTGACACAGAAAAGTACAGCGGGGTATGCACAGCAGCTATGAAGGTTGCCAGCCTGTTTGGTTCAACCTATCTCTGTGAATCAGCGTTTTCTGACATGAACTTCATCAAGAACAAACACAGAACACATCTCACTGATGCACATCTGCAAGACTCACTCAGAGTTGCAGTGTCAAGTTACACACCAGATTACAATACACTGGTGAACAGCATGCCATGCCAGTCTTCCCACTAACAAAGAAACAGATACCAGATGTTGTCAGTGGCAACATGGCAGTGCCATGGCAAAGTTGAATTAAAATATTGAAAAATTGTGTTCAATTCCAAAGAGTGTTCATGAAATGTAACAGATATGATTTTGTTAAAAATGCCGCAGATTTCAAAGTGTGATAGGATTTATTTAAAAATATGAAAGTTGATTTTTCTTAAACATTACATAATTGATAACTTTTTCAAACCTGGTGCAACATAGTTCATGATTTGTTCAAATGGTCTGTCAGTGGCTAGTGGCAATTTTCCTATGAAATGTTATAGAAGTGATCGTCTCAAAATGTAAACAATTGCTGAGATTAATAGAAATAAAGTGTTGAATATTGATATTATCTGTTTCCCACCTTATTAATTCATTGTTGATAGTCATTGTGAGAAATCATTAACGTGATCAGTGTCGTCACATAGATGAGTATCATTTATCATTAATAATAACATATAGCGAAAGGCAAACTGAGCAAATTTGTTATTTCAGAAGAGTGTATCAAACTGGAAGCCCTTCGTATGACTCGGTACCCATGAAGTAGCTCGCAGTTTCAAAAAGGTTGGTGACCCCTGAACTAGATAGAGCTTGTATCAGAATAACTTTGCATTCATGGAATTTTTTCCAATAATTTAAATTATTGGGGGAAAAAAAAAACAAACACCAGCAGGCAGGTACCTGTGTTCATTGCAACATTTTTTATTTACCACCAAGTCTCTCTGCAGAACAGACAATCCTTACTGCCCGCATCTCCCCAACCATTCCCTCCTCCATTTCCCTCTGTGAAAATCGTGTAGTGTGTAGTAGCCATAAATCACTCTGGAAAATCAACTTGAATCAAATGCACAAAAAATATTTTTTTGAGAATAATGACAGTGACCATAGTGATGGAACATGCTTCTTTACAATCGAGTTATAAACAGTCTTTAGAAATATCTCCTGATGACACATAAACATTTCCTTAAACACCATTTGCAAATAGCAGTCATGTCTGCAGGCCCATGCTTGTGTGCCAATGGAAATGGGATATCACCATGTTTAAAAATAACACTCTGCAATCCAGCATAGACCAAAGTACAGAGGAACAGAGCAACTGTGGTCATCTTGTGGGGTGGATGGATTCTACATACCCTTGCTCTCTTTCTTTTCCACACGCATGCCACAATATTGAAATATATGTACAGTAGGTCTAGTACTTGTGGACATCGTGTCTTATTCGCACTAGTTTTGCCACAAATGGGAGAAAAACTCATTACACTGCCTTCAGATCAAAAATGTCCAGTAAATGATTTTTATTTCCAATGCGGCGGTGCGCCAACCGGAAAGATTACTCAAATTTGAGACTAGTGGGTTCTATCAGAATGAATATGCACTACTTCTGTGGACTAAAGTGCAATATCTAGCCTGCATATTTTTCTTTCTTTTTTTTTGGAATTCAATAATTGAAATGCATGTTGAATACTCGAGTCTGAGTCCATATACTTAAGTCTTCACTCAGGACCGATTCTGGGCTGTGACTCAGATTTGTGAAAGCATCATCAACCAGATATTTTAAATCACATCATTGACTCACTCAATTTTATCCATTTTCTCTGAGCCAGGGTAACAGTTTTTGAGACCACTGCATGCCTGATCTTAGTGTCCTATTGGTCTTTAGCCCATTTGGTCTCGATCTTGTCTTGGTCTTGACCACAAGTCTTGAATATGGTCAAGAGAATACAGTTATACCATTGTCTGTAATTTGGATTTGTAAACTTTAAATCATTTTCCAGGAACACTGAGAAAAATTACATGCCTCTTTAGTCTTGGCCTTGTGTTGGTCACATTGTCAAGGGCTTTGGTATAGCTATGGTCTTAGATATGTTCTTGAATACAACACTCGTGAGTGATCATTATTGATGAATAGCTATGAAAAGAATATTTCTTCACATTTAAATGTATGGCATTTGGCAGATGGCCTTATCTAAAGCAACTTACAGAAGTGCTTTGAGTCTCTATCAATAAATACATCCCAATACTAGTTCACTTGGTCATGGACTACCAATACCATCAGTCTAAAAACTCTGTTGGGGAGGTAATATAGTAGCAAAAGCACACAGACAACACTTTTTTTTTTTAAATAAAAAGTGCTCATTTAAGTACTTTAGGAAGAGGTAGGTCTTTAGACGTCGTTTGAAGACCACCAGTGACCCAGCTGTTCAGACATCTATGGGAAGTTCATTCCACCGCCTAGGTGCCAAAACAGAGAAGAGTCTTGATGCATGCCTTTCTTGTACCCTGAAAGATGGTGGGACCATCCGAGCAGTACTATAGGATCAGAGGGAGCATGGTGCAGTGCGGGGTGTGATAAGTGCTTTGAAGTAAGTGGGTACTGGTCTGTTTTTGGCTTTGTAGGCAAGCATCAGTGTTTTAAATCTGATGCGGGCAGCTACAGGGAGCCAGTGCAGGGAGTGTAGCAATGGGGTGGTGTGGGAGAACGTAGGAAGGTTGAAAACCAGTTGCGTAGCTGCATTATGGATCAGTTGTAGTGTTGAAATGGTGCTCGGACCTGCAAGAAGCTGCCCTTGAAATGACAAGGGACTGAACAAGCACCTGAGTGGCCTGTATGGATAGAAATGGACGCATCCTTCTGATGTTGTAAAGTAGAAATCGACATGAGCGTGTCAGATTAGCAGGGTGAGAGGAAAAGGACAGCTGATTGTCCATGGTTATGCCAAGGTTGCGTGCAGTTACTGAAGGTGAGATCGGAGAGTTATCTGAGAGTTAGATCACAAGATCCTGACATGGCGATGAATCACCTGGGATGAAAAGCAGTCCAGTTTTTCTGGGATTATGTTTCAGTTGATGAGCTGCCATCCATGATGAGATGTCTGCCAGACATCTGAGATCTGAGCAGAAACAAGAGGGTCTGAGGGAGGGAAGGAGAGGATGAGTTGAGTGTCATCCGCATAGCAGTGGTATGACAACCCATGTGAGGATATGACCTCATAAAGAGATCGGGTATAGAGGGAGCCGAGGTTTGTGGGACACCAGTGGAGAGTCTGCAGGGAGCAGATGTGGATCCCCTCCATGTCACCTGATATAAGCAACCTTCCAGGTAGGAATTTGTGTGGTATTCTGGTGCAGATTGGTAAATTCAAAGCATAATTACTCAATTTCTTATGGTACAGTGTCACATAATGGAGGGTTGAGATGGATGCAAGTGCAGATAAGAGCTTTATTAGATGAGAGATAGGCAGACAAATCCAAATCGTGAAACACAGGTGTGGTGAGAACAGGCAAAGTGTCAAGCGATCGGCAAACGGGCATGAAACAGGCAAGGCAAAGCACAAAACGAGAAACTGGAAGCAAGATCAAAACTAGACATGAGAACGAAACAATACCAGCTTGCTATGGTGAATATACTCAATACTTTACAAAGTGCATAGACACATGAGGGGTTTAAATCACAAACATCATCAGGGGTGAAATACAAGACAGCTGAGAACAATGATGACACATAAGGAAAACAACCAGTGACAATACAGGGGTGGAGACAGGACAGAAATCATAACAAAAAGTAAACAAAAATTAAAAGTAAACAAAGTCAGTCAGTATGTTTACATGGACAACAATAATCCAATATTAACCCGATTAAGACGATACTCTGATTAAGAAACTGGCATGTAAACAGCAATTTCTTATTACCTTAATCCGATTAAAGTCACACTCGAAGTAAACACAAATGGAATTAAGACGTGTCGAGTATTCCTGTTTTAGTCACATTATCGACGTGTATTACAGTCATGTAAACACCTTAATCACACTATTAATGTCGTGTGGGAGTTTTCACCGCATTTTGCGACACGTCACGTACACACACGGCAGCGCTCAACCGTTTGACGGCAAGCAAGAGAGCACGGCTGCGTCCCAAACCGCGTACTCACCCGCTATATAGTAGGCGAAATACATGTATCTCGGCTGCTGTATAGTAGGTAAGTATGCAGTTTGGGACGCAGCCCACGGCTTCAAGCAGTCGTCTGTTTGCACGTATAGCATGACAAATAATTAACTGCACTTGAAGCTTTCGTAAAATTAAAAATGAAACACATTTACATTACATTTACATTTATTCGTTTTGCAGACACTTTTATCCAAAGCGACTTACAAATGAGAAAATACAAGCAAAACCGTATACGGTACCATAACGAAGACCAACTGTATGTTAATATGTGAAATTCTGGAGGGACGTCGGACGGCGTGGCGCGGTGACGTAATGACGTGTGCTGTTAATCCATCTATGTTCTGCAACATGTAAAACGGGAACATGAAAGGAATATTCTGAAAGCAACTCATGTAAACACCTTAATCACATTATTGTCTTATTCAGAATAAGATCAATAATTAGATTACTGTTGTCCGTGTAAATGTTGTCTCTGTCACTGAAAAACCCGGAAGCGCGCACTCGCACTTCGAGCTTCAGAAGGGAAATTGTGACATACAGTCTTAAAAAACTCTAGATCCTTTAGTACTTTCTTCAGTTTCTTCAAGTGTTCTTCAGTTATGCTAGGAGAACCCTTAAAAATGGTAATTAGAACTGTACAACAGAGGGTCACTAAGCAGAACCCCTTTAAAACACAAAAGCCACTTTTTTCTAATAGTCTATGCATAATTGCATAATTTAGTGCATGTACTAATTGGAAGCTCAGGGCTGCTTTATTCGCTGGCTGCTTATGCAAGCTCTGATCTTGCAAAATTCAACTTTACACCAGTTTGAGCATGACGAAAATCAGTGCTGTATCAAGAAGCTCATCTGGCAATCAGTGAATGTGTGTGTCCTCCAAACATAAATCTGACATATCCAGTGGAGTGAGAAATTACCTGTCGCTTTATCTGCTACTCCAGCAGGAGACCTAAGACTCATGACTGTCAGTCAGAATGATGGGCTGTGTCACAATGACTCATCATGTGTCTTGTGCTATGTTAGATGATGCAGCAATCTTCATACATACATAGTAATGATTTCTGTGAATAATTCAGAGAAAATAGCACTGACAGTAGCATAATGTCATGTCTGCTCATTGTTTTTAAAATCATGCCTTAATTTTCACATTTCTAACACTCTAAAGTGTCTGTCATGTATAAACTGCACTGGTAGTAAATGTAAGCAGATGAATCAGTTATTCAAAACTTGTACAATGACAGCAGGGTTGTTCTGTGCTCTAAAAATGAACAAATGATCTGCTGTACAGCCACAGATAACATCATCTCTCTTTATGGGACATAAAAGTTAATAACCGGAGATGAAGGGAAGGAACGTATAAGCCAGTGGACATACGGAAGCCCGAGATTAAGCCTCTGGGCCCTGAATCAGCCCTCTGTGCCTCTGGTTTGGACAACAAGCATTTGTCCCAGTGGGTGACATTGATAGCCTCTGTGTCATCACTTCCAAAATACATTCATTAAATGTTAATAAAATTTGTTTTGAATGTGGCCTTTTGTTTCTTCTGAAGCACTATATCCTCCCAAGTCTGTGATAAACTCTATTTGCCATTCAGTTAAGTTTGTCATGATTCAGCTTGTGTGCAGAAAATGTCATTTTGGAGACGGTTTTGTTACAGTATGGCTTTATATAACAATTGTCACTAGTTTTGCGTTGTAGAATACTGTATGGTTTCGGTTCTTTCCTGTAATCGCTTTTTTCTCAACCTAGTTTAATATGATAATACCTACAAAACAAAAAAAAATATTATTAAGTTATACTTTTTGTGTAAAACTTACTTGGACCAAGCATAACTACTAAAGCTGCTAACTTATATTTTATGTTCAAGCAAGACGAAATCCATTCATTTAGAAGTAATATTTTACAACGCATGATGAAAGGTTGGTGATCTCAAGCCTTTCACTCTTCACATTCACCTCTTGCACGTCATGCCTGTCGATCAAGAGTAACACGTGTAGTTTACAGGTTGCAGCCGTGAATATGACTGCAAGTATTACAAGTAAACATCAGCATGTATATCGAAAGACTAAACACACTCTTTCAGCCTCTCACTCTTATTTCTTGGTAATCTTTCACTTACAGTCTGCTGAGGCTTGTTGGAACTTGAAGCTAAATTATGAGTCTCTGTTGCTCAATGAAAATTTAATTGATGTTACATTGAGCCAGAAGTGTTCACATGGTGAGTTCCATATATTTCTCAACAATATGGTTCTATTAGCCAATATTGTCAAGCAGCTTATCTGAACTCATTTTGTACCACTGATGATTATTTAAGGCCAGTTGTCTCTTTTTGATTTTTGACAAAGATATGCAGCTGTTTGGTTTTTTGAATAAATTACAGGGTTATTAGGTGCATCAATAGTCTTTTGATTGTTCATTCAATAGTCCAGAGCTGTCTCATGTCTGATGATTCCCCATTCCATTCTACTTAAGCCCAACTTGCTCCTCCTGGCATTCCATGACTTACTTTTCCTGGCTCTAAATTTCCTATGTTAACCTTTCGAAGGTCTGGGTAATTAGGTAATGAGTTGAAAGTTAAGTGATGGTAATTAGGTGATGATAGAATGTAGGAAAAGAATAAAATGTTCAGTATTGGGGATACCCCAGGACCTGGATTTTGATACAGTAGTGTATCAAAAAGCTGTGTCTTTTCAGCTCCCGTGTCAGACTAACATCTAACATAAGCTGTCTTTTAACTTTAGAGCCAACACATCTATTTGTAGGTGGAGAGGTGTGAATAAATGGCTTCCTACTGAAACCACTATTAGGATATGCCAGATGGTAAATGTCAGAAACTTGAAGAAAGCCAAAATACTCACTTGAAATCCTATTTCCTCTGGGTGTACTAGAACAGCTGCTATGCTGATTCTTATCGGTTCCGGTCATGCCTAAAGAGCACTAAGGTTGGCCTTTAAACCCAGAGACCCTGGTTTTCAAGGGAAAGAACCTCTCTAGTGTCAAGTGATAAGACTTTACTGTTGCCTGTAGCCAACTAGGTCAGGTTTTCTAGCAAGTGTAAAGGCTTGCCTCAGGGTGAGGAAAGGCAATATTTAGAGTCACTCAGAACACATTACCACATCACTGGTGCTCCAGTTGTCTGCTGGCCAGCTGCCTTCTTGGCAGTTTATCAGGCCAAAAAAAGATAGACTTTGTCTTGCTACAATATATTTAGCCCATGAACTCTTGCTGAACTGAACCCTAGTAAATGAATAGAATAATTTCATTACTTAGCTATGAGTTCTATACAGAGTTGGACCACAGTCCAACTACTACCAGACATCCCCTATAGGCTATATGAATTAATTTAATTTTCTCTGAGAAAATGTGGGTTTTGTGGGATTCTGGAAGCATTCAACATGAAAGGATGGTTTACTTCCTGAATGGTTCTATAAGATTCCTCATGATTCTGAAGAAATGCATCAGTGCTAATGATATTTACAGAATTAGGAAAGTTGTATTTTGCCTTGTGGCAGAATAGCAGCACATAAACCTAGGCCATTCTAGAGGTGTGTGGGGGTTTTTTTTGTTTTTTTTTCCTGAAAAAATTCTGACCAATCCCACATACTCCCACAGACACACTTGACTGTTCGAACATATAAACAATTTAGTCATTGAAACCACAGTGACCCCGACCTGGATAAATAAATGCAGTTAATGTGTCACATCCAACACTCATGTTCATCATTATGACTCTTCTTTGTCACGTGAGTTTCATTTCTGACTGCCGCCTCCCACCTGCATGAGTTTTATCTTCCAAAAACAGTTAAAGACCCACCTCTTCCATGAACACTTAACTTAACTTAACTGACGAAACAAAAAAACTTACACTGGTTCTTACACATCTACTCTACACTTTGCTTCTCTCGATCTCAATAAAAAAAACTTGTATGATAGCACTACTTTTATTGTTCTCCGCTTGATATATCGCTTTGCTTGGATTTACTCATTTGTGAGTCGCTTTGGATAAAAGCGTCCGCTAAATGGATAAATGTAAATGAGTAAATAACGTCTTCTCATGGAACATTTTGTTGGATCCCACAGGTCTTACAGGATCAATTAAATTAAATGACATTTTATTTGTGTATGGCAGACATGTTCACAAGTCCCTGAGGTCCAAGTCCAAGAAAAAACTAAAAAAAAACAAAACTTAAAAATAAAAAAGTTACAATAACCTAGTTGCTTAAGTGTGCACACCCTTTTATAATTGGGGATGTGGCTATGTTTAGAATGAACCCATCACATTCATTCTCATGTTCAAAAGAAATGATCATACAGCTGTCATCAGTTAAATTATTCTGATTAATCCCAAATAAAGACCTGTAGGGATTCTCTTGGATTCATCTGACTGCTGAAGCCATGGTCCACAAAGAGCTTTCAGAGCATGCATGGTATCTCACTTGTGAAAGGTATCAATCAGGAGAGTGGTATAAAAGAATTTCCAAAACATTAGATGTACCATGGAACACTGTAAAGACCATCATCAACAAATAGAGAAAATGGAGCACCACAGTGTCATCACCAAGAACAGGACGTCCAAAATAGTACTGATTACTCTCTGCATGTGACAATCTCTCATATTCTTCACGTCTGGGCTACGGGGTAGGGTAGATAGACGGACACCCTTTCTCAGAAAAAACATGAAAGCTCAACTAAATCACCGCAAACCATGTGGCAAAATGTGTTATGATCTGGTGAGACAAATTCCAAAAGGTATAATAATTCCATAATTTCAAAAGGTAGGTTTTTGGCCTAAAAAAAAAAAAATCACATCACCAAAAGAAGATAATACCCACGCTGAAGCATGGTGGTGGCAGCATCGTGCTTTAGGCCTGCTGTTCTTCAGCCAGAACTGGGGCTTTCATCATGGTGGAAGGAATCATGAATAGCTACAGATACCAGTAATGCTAGTAAGCTGAAGATGAAAAGGAATTTCACCTTTCAGCATGGCAATGACCCAAAGCATACATCCAAACCAACAAAGGAATGATTAATGTTTTCGAATGACCTATCCAGAGCCCAGACATGAATCCGACTGCAAATCTGTGAGGTAACCTGAAGCGGGCTATGCAAGATGTGCTACGCTTATAGACTCTTATCCAAAAAGTGTATTAAAAATAGAGTGCTGTATTAAATTCAACAAATTAATAGTTTATGGGTGTGTACACTTGTGCAACTAGGCTATTGTAAGTTTTTTTTTCACCCTAAAAAAAAGTTTCTGATTGTTTTTTCACTTTATTTGTATATTTTGTAATTTCACATTAAAGGTAGAAAATGATCTGACATGATTTATCTTAGTGTCATTCTTTTTTTCTCAAAAACCTGCCTTTTTTTTGGTATGAAATGCATGTTTTTGATACCAGTGCTCGCTCTGGCCTTTTGTAGTAATGAAAATGAGCCTTTACCTGTGACTCTACGTAAATGCCAAATTTCAACTCTTTAATAGGGCATTAAAACTACAACACTGAAATGGTTATTTATCTACTTGTCTCTTTTCCTCTATTCAAGGTTTTTTTTTTTAAACAAACTGTGCAGGAATGTGTTCAAGGGCTTGGGTAGAGAAGTGTATATATGTGTGCACGTGAGTTGGAACTTGTGCATTTAAATGGCTCATCATAAATAACACAGCCACTTAAGGGCAAAAGTGTGCCAGTGCATGTGTCTGCGTGGGAACATGTCAAGCCAGTCCCATTTTAAATGGCGTCTCCCTTCTCACAAGTTCTTGCCAAAACCTCATCACTATCCCAAGAATATCCTGCTGGGAGTGCTAAATGTCAGAGGTGCAGTGTGAGGAGTACAGGAATTACAGCACACACTTTGATAGCATTGCTGACATGACCTGGATTCAGACAAGGTTCAGATTTAGTATGAGGTGTACTTCATGGCCTACATCCACTCAAAACAGAGTAGTAACTATAGATTATATACACTGACGTCAAAAAGTGTGACATTCTATCTGTTCTCTGTATAAATAATAGCACGCATGCACACCGACCCTCTTTTCTCTAGTAGTGGGAAAACGTATTTAAAATGATTAAGGTTTGAAAGATGGCAGTAGTGGTCTTTTGCTCATCTAAATCATTCCTGTGTGTTGGAATTCCTATACATTTTAGTTGATTCTGATCACTGATATTAATCAGCACTGTTATTATGTGTCCTGACAACACTAATAATAATAGTGTCCTCCTATAGCCCCATAGGTTTGACACTCAAAACGTCATGCTGTGTTTTATCAGCCATGCCCACTCCACTCCTCACCGCCTCACTTCACATCTTATACTCAGCGAATCACTACATACATTGTTAAGGTAGCATGTGGCATGGCCTAGATTTGAGCAGGGATCAGACTGAAAGTCCTCCTACATGAGCCTCATATGGTTACTGCAGAGGATTTTCCACACTTAACATGGCATAGTGACGCTAACAATAGCATACAAACCCTAAACATCTGTCAGCTGATTGAGTCCATACCACTGGGTCTCTGGTGGAAGTGATGACTGTGGTGTATACAAAGAAGACCAAACAGTTGGCCATCAGCTACATTCTATATACATGGCATTAACAAACTGAGCAATTTGAAGCAGTCGAAGTTCATGAAAAGTTACAAATGGTTAACTTGCTTAAACTTGAAGGGGCGGGTAAGGTAGAGTTGTACCTCTGCATATGTGTACATAAACATATCTATATCAAGATGCAGAGAAGGGGGTTGAACAACTGCTGATTGGTTGAGCAGGAAATTAAAGACCTTAACATTGAAGAAGAAGCAAACAACTGGGTTTGACATCTCTCAGTGTCTGTTTGTTTGGAAATGCTCTACTGTGTGCCCTGTTTTTTAGTGACACTTTGACTTGTCTATATGATTTCTGAACACTTAAAATGATCATTTCATTAAATAGCTAAGTTTTCATTAAATTCCATTAAATACCTGTTGCCTTTCACAATTTAATAGCACCTTCTTGGTTCTGGCTAAACACAGCAAGACATGCGTATAGACATTAAAGATGAGTTGTAATGCAGCTGTATATGCACAAATCCTATACATTCCTGACTTTCCCATTTCGAAACCAAATCACAGGCTATTTTCTGCTGATCATTATATTTTAGTGAAGATCAGTGAGGCTTTTATATTTTTGCCTTAGTTGGCATGAGTGTAGATGAGAGATGAAATACTGGGACACGTCATACTTTAAAAAGCAGAATGTTGTGTCTAATGAAAAATTCATATAACAGCACTGTATGGGAAAAGTGAAAGTGTTTCAGGTTTTATTCTCTTTTATTATGCAATATCCACGCTCAAGTTTTGCTTTGGAGAATATCTGAAAAATCACATTGTCTGCTGTCTGCTGAAAACTTGACCTGTGACTTGCAAAGGTTTTCTGTTTGTTTGTTTGTTTGTTTATGTGCTAACGTGTGCTGATACACAGATTCAGAAGTATAAATAGTGAACATGAGCTTCTTTTAGTGGACAGCATTCAAATGGCAGCATTCATATGAACTCCAACTAAATCACTTAACGGTGAATTTTGTGTGGGTGTATATCAAATAATTGCACAACTGCAACTTTACATAGGATGCAAATGGATACAATAAGTGGGTCAGGAATTGTATTCTTAGTCTCTGGAAGTCTTGTTTTTCTACAGTTAAGCATGTTGGCATAAACTTGCATGTTTCTAAGAACCATTAAAAGCTTCACAAGTTGATAAGGGACATATTTGCTTGGTAATTCCACATATTAACTTTCTCTCTGGCATCACCACTCTGTAGATATAAAAAGAAATGACAGACTGTCATTGTTTCAAAGCAATGGACCGCTAATTCCTAAGATGTGAATGTCGACAATGCCCGTATTAAGAGAAAGAAAATATGGTTCAGTAGTTAAAGTTCATTGGTTTGACTGCTTTCTAAAGAGTAATAATGTATTTTAAGCTTTTTGCATCTGTGTGAATGGCCAAAGGGTATCTTTTACTGTAAGTTACATAAAGCGCTCATGCTCATTATTCCATCGCATGCTTTTACTGTAAGTGAGAAGTCAACACTGATGGCTTTTTGGTTAAACAAAGGTACATACATGTAGATGTATATTTAAGGCCAACCAGCAGTTAAAGTTCTTTGATGTAAATCTTCTCTCTTTCTCTTTTGTAAATCGTCTCTTTTAAACTGTGTTTCAGCATGAAACTGCAGGATCCAGTAATATTATCTCCAAGTCCAAGTCCAAACCAGCTTCCATGAAGACACATTATGAGATTATCTAAGAGGACACAGACATAACATCTGTTAACAGTTAGAGGTTTTTGAGGTAATACATAAATGTTGTTGAAAGACTCTTTCCGCATATAATAAATTGCATAATGCATTATAAAACGCTTAGCAGTTTTGACCGGGTGTTTCGTTGTCCTGTACAACGAGTACTTTTTCAGTTCCACATCCTCTGTAGTTCCATTTTATCAGTTGATGTGGATGACCTAACTCCACAAAGAGCCTCTCTACAAACTTATATGTGACAGAGCTTGTTAAAGTTTTAAGAAAAAGAGAAATGTCCAAGTTACCCCCATGTATACAGAGTAAACGCATTTTACATATACAGTGACCTCCACTAATATTGGCACCCTTGGTAAATATGAGCAAAGAAGGCTGTGAAAAATTGTCTTTATTGTTTAACCTTTTGATCTTTTATTTAAAAAAAATCACAAAAATACTCTGCTCTCATGGATGTCAAACAATTGCAAACAAAACACAGGTTTATCAAAAAAAAAAAAAGATCTTTGTTAAATATAGGTGTGCAACAATTATTGGCAACCTTGTAGTCAATATTTTGTTCTACCCCCCTTTGCCAAGATAACGGCTCTGAGTCTTCTATAACGCCTGATGAGGTTGGAGAATACATGACAAGGGATCTGAGACCGATCTTCCATTCAGAAACTCTCCAGATCCTTCAAATATTAATGTTAAGGTCCATGCTAGTGGACTCGTCTCTTCTTGGGGGGGGGGGGGGGGGGGGGCGAGGGGCGAGGGGGATTCACGCTTTGCCTCTCCTTTTTTTTTCTCAAAACTAAGCTCCCGATAGTTTTTGTCGTTTCATTTAGCATCTCAACTAACAATCAGCATAAAAATTATGCCGTGATAATTATCGTCCATAGTGCTGTAAAAAACCTACAGCATCATCACTGACACTCACACACACTTCACAGTCACACAGACACACCAACGGTGATGACTGATAAGTATGATGTACTTTTTAATTTTATAAAAAAAACAAATATATAAAAAACCACAGGTGATGAGTGTCCTGTCGCACAGCCTTGCACACACTGCCGCTTACTTACATCGGCATTTGGGGGACCAAAAAAAGACACGAGGGATGTTAAGTGTGGCTCAGTACTGTTAATCGGGCAGCGGTGGGGCGGTGCCCCAGATATTGTGACGCCCTAGCCGGCTGCCTATGATGCCTAATGGATTAACCGGCCCTGCCTGATGGAGGAAATGGGCATTTTCAATGGTTTTACTATTTTCTTATAGACACTTCCCATTGTGTGAAGCTCAACAACCTTTTGCCGCACATCACAGCTATATTCCTCGCTCTTACCCATTGTTATGAATGACTAAGGGAATTTGGTCTATGTGTCACCTCATATTTATACCCCTGTGAAACAGGAGTTCATGGTTGAACAATATCCTGTTCCTAGTCACCCAGGTGTACTAAACAATTTTAAATATGAATGGGAATATACTTCAAATATATTTTTGTCATATGAATTCATAGGGGTGCCAATAATTGTTGCACACCTATATTTGACGAAGATTTTTTTTGTCATAAACCTGTGTTGTGTTTGCAATTGTTTGATATCCATGAGAGCAGAGTATTTTTGTGATTTTTTTTTTAAACAAAATATCAAAAGGTTACTCAATAAAGACAAATTTTCACAGCCAGGCTGCCGATGTTAATGGAGGACGCTGTATGTGTATGACTTCACTACACAGGTACATGAGGAGATTTTATCTGGTGTCCTCATGTTTGTTGAGAAGGCTTGAAGGACAGCTCTGGAATGCAGTGTGATTTTGACTGAAAGTGACAAGTGTAAAGTCAGAAGATACACACACACACACACACACACACACACACACACACACACACACACAGAGAGAGAGAGATGAGTCTCTGAAAGAAAGTTTTATTTTATTATTGCTTTGTAATGATGATAACTAGTAACTTGTAAGTAACTAATTAAATTGCTTCATTTGCCCGTATGTACATATCCAAATTAGATTAACAGATTAAACTGACTTTCTTTTGGTTGAGAAATAGATCTTCCTCTTATTTCTAGAAAATCAAGATTTCAACAGAGTGGTATGTATATAAGTCAAACCAGAGGGCATTGCATAATCACAGCTTTCCTGGCACGATGATGTATATGTCCATAGGTCTATCTCTGTTCATCTGTCAGATAGATAGTGTCTCACAAGAGAATTTTTTAAAAAATTACATTGCTGGAAAAAGTGTTTGTGGCCATGAGACACACTTGTTAGTAATATATAGAAAGTAGTGCATGCGATCTTCTGTTATATCTCGTATGAATCAACATTTCACTGTGACTCAAAAGCCTGTATCATCTTGACTATCAAAGATTATGAAATGTAGTTCATCTCAAATGAAGGGAAGTCCTAAACCTGACTATATTCTCCCTTATAGTCTGAAATTCACATTTATACACAATGCACTGAATGATGTTGAAAGATGTACTGTACATTATTCTGTACTTACAATTTGCATTCAGTTCTTATACATGTTTTCTGTAACCATTCTGCAGATACTTAATATGTGACATAAAAAAATTTTACAAATAAGAAAGACTGATTGGTTCATTCTCTGTTTCCTGTACCTTCTTGCTTTCCCTGTCTTTTTTTTTCTTATGTTGCAACTCCCTCTCCTCACATAGTGATACTTCCTTCCACTCCCATCAGAGATTAAGTAACCACTTACCTATCTGTCACCATTAGGAATGTCCCAGTCTGAATTCCCACACAAGTTGGAATATGTAGATGTAGTGAAAGTTCAATGGACAGTGTATAAGTGTGTGTGTGTGTGTGTGTGTGTGTGTGTGTGTGAAGATAATATCTGTAAGCGAATAATATGGGTAAGGAAGTGATGCCCCTTGAGCGGCATTCCGTCCACCTGATATTGAGTTCCGAGTGACTGATTTTCCCACTGGATCCTACATTCCATCCATGTTTCCTTGGGGGAGGATACAGCCCAGTGAAGGCTTAAGACATACACAAGAAAGGAAAGAAAAATGCGTACACACATTCAACCCACACACGGGATAACCTATACATGCATAGTCATTACTGCATCCCTTTTTCTCACCAACACGATAAATCCAAAGTTACAAATGACTAAAGTTAATGTGAATGATAGGGCTAGCACTTGTAAGGTGGACGATACACATTATCATAATCTAATAATAAAATGGTTTATAAAGAGGGCTGTTATTAAAGAAAAAATTTTAAATCTTTGGAAGGAGTCTCCAGTGTCAGATCTTTGTAATGGTCAGGGAAATGCTGTTTTCCATCAGGTCCAGGAGGGAGTCATTCATTGGGTTTTGTGGTTTCTCTGTAATAAATCTGATTAACTTGTTTCGCAGCTGTTCATGCACCTATAAACGGGTATAAACTGTGCTGTATTCTTCAATGAATGAAAAATGATTAGCATTTGTAAGTTTGTCTTGTATGTAAAATTCTGGTTTGAAGCAGGATCTTTAATTGCCAGGACGATACTTGTGTTCTTGTGTAATCTAACAGCTGCTGAATTTCTCTCTTCTGTCTGAGATTAATCAACGTCAACCACTGAATCTTCCAGCCTATCGACTTCACATCAAAATGCTTTGTAAAGCACTTTATAAAACCTCTTGCTTTTGGTCTAGTCAAGAGACTAGACCAAAAGCAGATATGAGTCTAACACTCTTTTCTTGGTGTCTCTGTCAGCCAGCATAGTATTCCAAATAAACCATATCTTCCATAAAGAGACATGTTGCACTACCCCGTCCGTGATTACGTTCCTAAGATAGCACTGCCCTTCATGTTTTATTCCTTACTTAAGATATAGCTTGATAAACTATATAGCCAGAAATATGTGGACACCTGTGCATATGTGGGCCTTCCCCAAAATGTTGCCACAAAGTTGAAAACACAATTACCTAGAATGTCTTTGCATGCTGTAGCTTTAAGATTTTCCTTCGTTGGAACTAAGCGGCTCAAACCTGTTCCAGCCTACCGATGTCCCTGTGCACGAAGTGAGCTCCATAAAGACATGGTTTGCTAAAGCTGGAGTAGAACAGCTCGATTGGCCTGCACACAGCCCTGACCTCAACCCCACTGAACACTTTTGGGACGTACTGGAGTGCTGAATGTGTGCCAGGCCAACTTGTCTGGCATCAGTGCTTGACCTCACTAATACCAAAATCTAGTGGAAAACCTTCCCAGAAGATTGGAGGTTATTATAACAGCAAAGGAAAACTAAGTCTTTAATGGGCTGTTCAGCAAGCACATATGGGTGTAATAGCTAGATGATCACATTCTTTTGGCCATATAGTGTATAAAGATTATTTAAAAAGAAAAAAAAAAGCGCCTAAATCTAGCTGTTAAAATTAGCTCCAGCCAGCAAGAGCAAATTTTTTTGGATTTCATTTTAGTAACCCCACCCCACAGCTTACCCTTTTCTAAAAGTTTCTTATTAGTTAGCCCATGCAATTTCTTGCAACAGCAAGTTGGTTTTCCTGTTGTTCAAACTAGCAGCAACACAACAATGTAGTTGGAAGCTGTAACAATTTACAGTGACAGTTACAATAGCGTACAAATTACAGTTGAGGTCATAAGATTACATACACCTTGCAGAATCTGCAAACTGTTAATAATAAAAAAAATAAATAAAAATAAAAGGGATCATTTAAATTGCATGTTGTTTTTTATTTAGTTCTGCCCTGAAGAAGCTATTTCACATAACAGATGTTTACATATAGTCCACAAGACACATTAATAACTGAATTTACACAAATGAACCAGTTCAAAAGTTTACATACGCATGATTCATAATACTGTGTTGTTACCTGGATGATCAATGACTGCTTTTATGTTTTGTAATAGTTGTTCATGTGTCCCTTGTTGGTCCTGAGCTGTTTAACTGTTCTTAAGAAAAGTCCTCCAGGTCCTGCACATTATATGGTTTTCTAGCATCTTCTGCATATTTGAACCCTTTCCAACTGTAGCTATATGATGTTGAGATCCATCTTTTCACACTTAGGACAACTTAGGGACTCGTACAGGACTATTACAAAAGGTGCAAACATTCACTGATGCTCAGTAAGGCAACACACTACATTAAGAGTGGGGGTGGTGGGGGGGGTGTAAACTTTTGAACAGCATGTGTGCATGTGTGTATGTATGATTTGGACAACCCCTAGAGGCTTTCACATTGGTTTTCCGGTGATAAGTGAGCAGTTTACCAGTGACTAAATTAGAAATGAACTGAGTGAGTCACACTCCTGGGACAGTTGGGGCTTTACCCAAAGTTTGGATATACCAGGTTTTTAAAAAAATTTTAAAAAATAAAAATAATATATTAAGTTTCTTTTTCTCTATAACCCAGGTGAGTGGAATCCAGCTCTACACAATTAGAATTCAGCTGACAGGAAGGTTATTGCTGCTGCCACATAAAACAGAGACAAATGTGAGCTCGTGACAATCCTCTGATAATTGACTCATTACTGAACAAAACCCACAGCATAAAAGAAACGGTAAATGCTTAACTGTTTAATGTGTTACATTCACAGTTGCCCTGACACACTGTCTCCCTGGGACCAATCATGCCATCTCACTGATCTCAGATCAAATATTTCAAAATATAAAGTCTCCGACATACTTTATTCTGTACATTTCTTTTTATGTCAGACATTATTAATTTCAGTTATTTTAATTGTTGTGATGCCATGTAGTATGTCAGTTAAAAGCTAATCAGGTCTAAACACAGGGTGTTTAATAGGGAACTATATAACAGGGAGTGCTGCTATAGGTATACGTTATAGTTTCCAATAACATTCTATGATTTGTCAGCAATTTGCCAATTTAATATATTAAAGAATGGCGTCATATGCTTTATCCATTTATACTGGCATTTAATGTTGTGGAATATCTGTGAAACAAGTTTCTGTTATCACATGTTATCAGCACTTTTTCACACACCACACTTAACAGTGCAGGTTTACCTCTGACTGTTACAAAGCACTGACATTGGAGACTCCTTACAACAAAAAAGCATCTCACAGAAATTGTCACCATATCAATGCATTTAATTCATTTACAAAATCCTTTTGTAATTTGTTACTACAGAAAAAAATACCTTATTAGAATGAGTGCATTAATAGAAACCTTGCATTTGGAACTACTATCAGAGCTGCTGTTATAGAAAAATTAATCAGCACCTTTTGACCAATTGTGCATTGAACAGTGCTGCGGTGCAATTTATTTATTTATTTATTTAATTTTTGTACAGACCGGCACCTGATATTGACTCAATTTACATGGAGCCTTTCAATAGATTAAAAAAAAAAATATGCATAATGTTACTTCATGTAAGTGAAAATTATAGAATCTTATTTGAGGACTGTCTTTAGTTGTCCATAATTAATAAAAAAGTGTTGTTGGCAGTGGACGCAAACTTTTGGTCCTTGGTCTTTATTGGGAAGGTGTGCAAACAGACAGTAAAGCTTGTGTTTTTCGGTTACTGAGTCATTTCTTGGTAAGCTGGAAGAATCAGGACTTTCCCCTTTTCTCTCTGTTTGATTTGTGATTATTCAAATCTCCCTGTAGCAGACTGTGAGAACACATTACTGGCTGCTTCATGCTGTTGCAGGGGGGTAATCCCAAGTGCAGACTGAAACTGGACCTATCAGATGGAACACATTTACCTGACATCATTTTTGAATTTCTGTACCATAATTACTGAAATCATAAATGAAGAACATTGAAAAGAGGGTGTAATGACTCTATGTAATTGACTATGGGGAGAGGAATTAATAGCTGTACAACTTATGAATACATCTGTCACACCTGCCTTGACTCGAACCTCTTTGCCTTCCCACACCCTGTGCACCCCTCTTATACTTTTTGTTTGTATTTTGTTTCCTGTCATTAAATATCAGCTTCTCTTAACTAGTTTCATACCTTAGTTTCTGTTCCCTGAAAATAGGTTCTTCGTCATCTTGTGCATGTTTATGTTATAATGAACCTTGATTCTTGAACTTGTCCTCACCCCCTCCTCCCTACCCCCCTCCCTACCCCCCTCCCTACCTTTTCATAGTTTCATGGTTCTCAGTATCTGGTGTTTTCAATTTTTGACCTTTGTACTTCTGTATTTGAGCATGGATTACCCTTTGACCTGCCTGCTGGTTTTTTTGTTTGTTTTTTTTTTAAATGACAATGACATCAGTTACATCTCCTGTGTAGAAAAGTCCTGAAATGTATCAACTGAGTCACACAGGAAGGATCTGTTTCATGTGTGATTGTCAGCACTGAAGATTCATAAATGGATGAATAAGTGAAGATCAACGCCTTCTTTAAATTTGAGTTAGGGAGTATGACACATCAGCTGAAAGTGCAGTGAACAGCAAGTTTACAGATCTAATACATTTATATAAATGTGTGGGGTTTTTTAGGTGGATGATATTATGAAATATCCTTTTGATATGACCGACTGGTGCAACACCTTTGTCTTTCTCTGCCATCAGCACAGCACCTTAATCACCTTGCTTGGTCTCTTATAACAGCCACTGCCTCCACAAAGCCACCAGCATTGTGGATGACCCCTCTCACCCATCCCATGGACTCATCACCTTCCTGCCGTCCGACAGAAGTTACAGGGGCATCCTTGTCACCACCAGCGGTCTCTGCAACAGTTTCATCCCTGAGGCAGTCAGACACCCCGCTGCCTCTCAATGCTCACCTGGACTTGTCAAACACCTAACCCAGTAGGACTCAATACAACTGCAAACCTGCACTTTACAAAGCTGCATCAGAAACTTTATGGAATGTTCTACTTATTGCTGCTACAGATATACTTTTTGCTGCTACACCACTAAATGGTTTACAGTTTACAGTGTTCTGTGTATTTATTGTTCTGTTCTGTGTATTCTTTTTCCTGCACTTGTCACACTATTTTGTATTTGCACTGTATGTCATCTTATGTGTTGCACCATGGTCCTGGAGAAACAACATTTCGTTAATAACTTTTAAAAAAAAAACCTTCCAGGATCATAAAAATTGCATTTTGTTTTTTAATTAGTACTGCTCTCAATAAGCTAATTCACATAACAGATGTTTTCATACAGTATCTCACAAAAGTGAGTACACCCCTCACATTTGTGTAAATATTTGATGATATCTTTTCATGTGACAACACTGAAGAAATGACACTTTGCTACAATGTAAAGTAGTGAGTGTACAGCTTGTGTAACAGTGTAAATTTGCCGTCCCCTCAAAATAACTCAACACACAGCCATTAATGTCTAAACCGCTGGCAACAAAAGTGAGCACACCCCCAAGTGAAAATGTCCAAATTGGGCCCAATTAGCCATTTTCCCTCCCCGGTGTCATGTGACTTGTTAGTGTTACAAGGTCTCAGGTGTGAATGGGGAGCAGGTGTGTTAAATTCGGTGTCATCGCGCTCACACTCCCTCATACTGGTCACTGGAAGTTCAACATGGCACCTGATTGTAAGGGGTGTACTCACTTTTGTGAGACACTGTATAATCCACAAGACACAATAATAACTCAATTTACAATAATGAACCAGCTCAAAAGTTTACATATGCTTGATTTAACTACTGTGTGTTGTTACCTGGATGATCAACGGCTGTTTTTATGTTTTGTGAAAGTTGTTCACGAGTCCCTTCCACGTTCTGAGAAGATAAACTGGGCACTTATAAGAAAAAGCCTCCAGGTCCTACACATTATGTTTTACAGCATCTTTTGCATATTTCACCCCTTTCCATCAGTGGCTATATGATTTTGAGATCCATCTTTTCACACTTAAGATAACTGAGGGACTCATACACAGCTATACACATACAAAATGTGCAAACATTCATTGATTCTCAAGAAGGCAACATGATACATTAAGATACAGGGGGTCTAAAATTTTGAACAGGGTGATCTGTGTAAATTGTTATTTATATCGAGGAATGCCAATAAAAACCCACTTCGTGTGACTGGACTTGACTTGCTCACAGAAGCTACTGTATGGCTCCACCAGCACGATCATCAATTGTTCTGCTATGTTGGCATGGGTAATGTGCCTCTTTTGAGAAGTAGTTTCTTTTGTAGATTGGTACAACATTTAGGTATTTTATCTACAACAGGGCAAGACAACATGGATGTAGAAGTTCTAAGTTTTGCAATTCCATTCCTTTCAAGTAAAGAAAGGAACAACGGAGAACAATCTTGTCAAAGACCCAGAAACTGACACGGTTTACTGCCAGGCAGTTGAGAAGCTAGTTGAAGCTAATTCAATAATCCGGATTATTCTTAACACTTTGATATTGGTTTATGCCAAAATCTTAAGGTCCAGCATACTGGTAAAAAAAAAAAAAAGGCTGTCTGTTTAGGTTTTATCTGTTCTTTCCGTCTTCGTAATGTCAGCCTACATCAGCATGTGCTACCTGGGAGCCTCAGTTGTGGGTCTTCTGATATTTAACATGTTGTTCCCATTTGTGGTGAGATTAAGTGTATGTTCCAGCAGGCCCTCCTAATATCTCAAAATACAGTAGATACATTTTGAGTAAATATTGAGATGAAGAGAGAAGTGTAATTTAACATCAATAAGTTCCAGACACTCCATTCTGGAATATTGTAAACATCTGCTATCTCCTACCAGGCTAATACTTGATGTTTTTGGAATAGCATGAAAGTGTCAACTGATAGAAAGACTTTGAGAGTAATCACAAGCTGTTTAAACATTTGAGCCTCTCAGGCTATAGACAGGTATTGTTAGCCTCAGCCTTTCCTCCAATGGGCAAAATGTCTGTAAATAAGAATATGGATCTTCTCTGAGCATGACCTAGAGATGTTCTGAACTGTGGAATTCTACCATATTCTCCTTATCTGCTGGTACTCTTTTTTTTTTTTTTTTGCTGGTGTGTCAGGTCATTCTTAAGCTTATTAAATAATCTTAGTAAACAGCACTTATTATTCGAGTCAACCCCTAAATGAGACATCTTGGTGGTAATTTTTTATGAAGTGTAAGGTATCATCAGTCTTCATGGTTGTCTTGTCTTGTTATGATACAGATGTCAGGAAATGTGGAAAGCAACAAAAACTAAATTGAAAACCTTTACTACTATATTACTGTATACTTATATACTATACCTATAAATTTTTAGGTAGCTAAGGGTTCTTCACTTCCTGTCTGATGCAACTTTGTGCTTCTTCTTATTTTTTGTTTTGTTTTACCTAAACAGTCTCAGAGAGACACACACTTATCTGATTATCTAAGCACCCATCAACTCCTGTCACCCGTCTACCAACAGGGAAGGGTCAGAGGTGATTGTTAGGGTCATGGTGTTAAATTTAAAGAATTCCATGGTGAACAGACAAAGGGAAAGTGTCTGGTTGTGGGAGGTCAACAGTTGTTTTATGTCTTACACTTGTGAACTGTTTAGGTATAAAAACAATCCCCATCACCCCCACTCTCCCGCTCTCCTTTTTTTTTTTTTTTTTTTTTGTTGTTAAAGGCACTTAATGGTACCTGAAGGCACTTCTAACTTTTGTGGTCAGGGGATCTTTGGAGTAGTCATATTCATACTAACTACTTTAAAATGTTTTGCCTTCACTCTTGTAAACGGACTACCTTTCTCTCTTTACTTACTTGTGTTTTATCTCACCCACCCTTTGGTCTGATGCATGTCCAATGATGCACTTCAGCTTTATCAATCTGTGTTGCATTCTTAGTACGTGTTCTGAAGTCGAAAGGCTTGAAATGGTGTGAGCAAAACAAACAAACAAACAAAACACTATAATACCTAACCGTAAGTTTAAGGTTGGGTGTGAAGGCTTTATTTGTTACTTCTGAAATAAAATGACTGATGCCATTTATATGAGCATCAATCACATTTATGTTTTCATAAACTTTAATTACCTTCCTCTCATTTTTATTAGAACAAAAATATATAAAATTCCCTAGAGCTTACAACTCATAATTTTACTGTCACATTTATTAATACATATTAATTCTTTCATTATTTTAACATTATTTTCTTGTATTATTAATTGAATCACATTGTTCCTATTTCTCATCCCAAAGCATTTTGAGGTGTATTGTAAATGTATCTCAAAGATGCTATATAAAGTATTTGATTTAATGATGATGATGATGATGATGATGATGATTATTGCTATTATTTCAACAAAATGAAATTTTAACTAAACTCGAGCACACTTAATGGTACTGAATGAATCACTTAGTAATTACAGCCTGCTATAATTACTACAACTTGTTCCATGATATAGATGATATCATAATTATTTGCTAATATAACAAATCCTTATCCTATCAATGTCCTATCGAAACAAGCACTTGACCTACAGTCTGTGTGAACATTTTTTTATGTGCAGGTGTGGCTTCCTTTTTGGAGCTGACTGTGGGAGCGGCCTGTGTCAAGGTTAATGTTGTTAATGCTCTTCACAACAACAATCAGGCCTGTTAAAATGTACAATTACCAGCAAACATAGGTCATGAGTAGACTGACATTCAGTTTCACTATGAACTTAACTTTACAGGAAAGGAGAATACAGTATGCGTCTCCTGTGGGAATCTAGTCTAATCAGCAGAACAATATTTCTGCTTATTCAGGGATTGAGTATATCTTAAACAAACATGTAGAATAACCAGATGTCAGATAATAACTTTGATCCTGTATGATGAAAGGAAATGATTATACCTTTTATGATCAGTCCACCACTTTAAGTGCCATGTGACCAAAGCAGTATTTTTTTTTTTTTAAACATTACTAATAAACTAATAAATCAATCAGACAATCTGTCTCTGTATGACCAGACTTTTAAAAAGTAGTTTCAAGTGCACTGATTACAATATACTACAACGAAGTTGCATTAAAAGTACACGACTGGATGGGTTTTCTTGAAATTGCTCCTAGTATATTAATAAACTACTCTATGAGTGGGATCCATTGGGATCAATAATTAGACTGTTGAATGATAGTTTATACCGTGCACTCAGAAAACAAAAGTTTAGTTGTTTCTGTGGACCAAAGCAGCTTTCCTTGTTTAATAAGAATACAGTCATTTAGTACAGGTTAGTCTTTTTTCTTTTTGTCTTTTACTTACAATTAAACCATGCAGTGCATACTTGAAGATTCATTAAAGGTTCATTTACAGTAAGAGAACTCTTTATGTTCCTTAATTTGACTACTGACCCTTGTTCAGTCATGACAGAGAAATACATTTATTTGCTAATTTGTTTTATGCGTGCATCAAGACTATTGATCATGCTTTTAGATTCAGTGAGTGTTTTACAAGAGTTTTACAATCTAGTGTAAAAAAAAAAAAGGGGGGGGTTGGGGGTGATGCATGAGCTTTGATTCACCTCTTCTATCTTCTTTATGTTATGTGTTTGAGCTGAAACTGTGTTTCTTCATTTTCTATCAGCATCATTTAGTAATTAGACTAATGTTAATGTTTCTCATGAGAAAGTAATCATGAACATAAGTGAATACAATAAAATTAAACACATAATTACATAATGTGTACATAATGGTACAGACCGGTGACAAATGCAAGAAAATCCAACTTAAAGTGTGTTAGTATGGTGTTGGGCCACCACGAGCCACCAGAACAGCTTCAAATCGCCTTGGGATACATTCTACAAGGCCCTAGAATTATACGAGAGAGCTGAACACCATTATTCCAAATGATATCCAAATGAGATTGATGTTTTAATGATGGTGTTGGGGAGCACTGTCTAACACGCCAATATCATAACAGAGCCACTGTTTGTTCCTTTAATTTGTCACCCATCTTCATTTTATTAGATACTCAGCAGAATCAAACATATTGAGCTAAATGACCAAGTGCTGCCTACAGCTGCACATTGTTGTTTCGTTATCACTTCATCAGTCACATTTTGTTAATAACAAAACTGCAAGCAAACATTAAAAGATCCATATCCACAGCCAAGTCTGAACCTCCCAGCAGATGCAACTATGTTTAAGGTACCTAGTAGAATTTATGATGTCATTAGTTTTCAAAACAGCCCCCGTGGATCCATCACCAGTGTTCAATGACCATATATTTTCATATATATATAAAATGTGCATGAGGGACTTTCCTCATATGCTGTGCCCAGTTTTCAACTGATGCTGATGGTGCAGATGGTGTGGATGGACATTTTTTTTTTTTACTTTCTAAATAAGAGTTAATTCTCATGAGACCACAACAGATGTTTATTTGTGGGTTTACTATTTGCGGTTTCAATTATGATTAGTGAAAATCAGAAACTGTTGGATTGTGCTCAGAAAGCACACTACAGCTACACATTGTGTATATAGTGCCTGTCCATTCTCTAATAACTGAATAATTTTGGATAATGTTAGTTTTTAACATGTAACAATATACTAAAATATATAACCAATGAAAACAATAAATAACATTAACAATTTTGTATGATAGTATGATTTTGTCATAATTAAATGGTAATTTTATGGCAATACATTTAGCAAAAACAAAAAAAACAACCAAATATAAATAGAATTGTCAAAAAAAAAAAAAAAATCAGTCTCTAGTTCTCAGTATATTTGGTTAAAAAAATTTAAAAGAAGGGGGCTGAGGCTTAGAGTTTTATGTAGTCTGATACGTCTGATTCATTCAGCCACTCTCATTCTGAATGGATGTGGGCGTGTTCACACTTGAGATGAGGATAATACCGCAACACTAATCTTAGTAGTATCGGTTTCAGTCATTACTCGGTAGTTGACTGACAGCAGCCAAACGATGAGGAGGATTCTCTATGTTTGAAACTAAACAACGCACTCTGTAGCCAATGACAAACCAGCGTACAGGAAAAAGGAGCACAAAGAGAAAGTAAGAATCTATAGTGCTGTAAAGTACTATAAAGTACCATTTAAGAATCTGTATGTGTAAATGGTGGACATATGGGATGTGTTTAAGGAATACAAGCAAGCTGAGCACTAACCCCCAGCACTGACCGCCCTGTAGCTCTACCCCAATGCTCTGCAATGAAGTAAAAATAGCACTGCCTCATTAAGCCCTAATCTATCTTTATCAGCTTATCATCAATTAATGTTGCAGAACAGACTATCACTCATTTAGTCCCTTTATCTGATGGACTAAAGGCCTGGCCATGCTGCATGTGCCCAAGCTGGTCTGATTTAGTGAGAGAGCAATTTAATATCTTTCCACTTCATCATGAATTAAGCATCTTTTGAAGTGGCTGGAAAACTGCTGCACTTTTTAGCAATTTATCATCCACTGCTAATGGCCCATGGTATATATTTAAGAGTTCAATTATTTGTACGTTTTAGCATGGATCTTTTTTTTTTTCCCCATCAGAAAAGTGACCAGAAAAAAAGGCAATGTGTGACAGAAATGCCTTGCCTTCAGGTTACATCCTGACCTCACTGACCTCAAAGTGACCTGCTGGAAAGAGTTCTGTCAAGGAAGCAGCTGTTGCGTGTGAGACTACTTTCAGCTTTAAAAGACAACGTATGCAAGAATCATTGCCAGCCCAGCAGGCTGATACCTGCTGCATCAACTCCTGCTGGTTTGCCCATATGTGTGAACTTGATGTCCTATTGTGAAGGAATGATGTCCTTTCTGTTTTTCCCACACAACCACTGTCTCTCTTCTTCCCTCTCCAAATCCAACATTCTTTAGCTTAGGTATAATAATGAAGATGGTCATTGCATCAGGGTTTGCAAACTATAGCATGTTGTCATCAGTATTGAATTCAGTTCAATTCAATTTTATTTGTATAGCGTGTTTTACAATAGACATTGTCTCAAAGCAGCTTTACAGAAACATATTAACACGGTATACAGATATTAAAAGTGCGAATTTATCCCAATTGAGCGAGCCGGTGGCGACGGTGGCGAGGAAAAACTCCCTAAGATGTTAGAGGAAGAAACCTTGAGAGGAACCCGACTCAGAAGGGAACCCGTCCTCATCTGGGTCACAACAGATAGTGTGAAAAAGTTCATCATGGTTTTATATGGAGTCTGTTTGGCCTTAGAAGCAGCCGTAGTCCCAGCAGTCTGGAACCGGAGTAGATGAGAGCTCCATCCAGAGGCAGGACATCCGAAACGGATCAGGCAGGTCCGGAGAAGAAAAAGGATCTCTAGTATCTCCATAAAATCGTGTGTGGCTCGACAGAAGGAGAGAGGGAGAGAAAAGATTATTAGGACTGTGCTTAGCGTAACAGAGAGTCTAGTCAGGGTAGGCTTGAGTAAACAAATACGTTTTAAGCCTGGACTTAAACGCTGAGACTGTGTCTGAGACCCGAACACTAATTGGAAGACTGTTCCATAACTGTGGGGCTCTATAAGAGAAAGCTCTCCCCCTGCTGTAGCCTTCGCTATTCGAGATACCATCAGATAGCCTGCATCTTCTGATCTAAGTAGGCGTGGCGGATCATAGAAAACCAAAAGGTCGCTTAGATACTGTGGCGCGAGACCGTTTAGTGCTTTATAGGTTAATAATAGTATTTTATAGTCAATGCGAGATTTCACTGGGAGCCAATGCAGTGTTTTATTATTGCGAAGTAGTAGTTTTTCCTTGCCACCGTCACCTCTGGCTTGCTCATGCACCCTGAATTTATCTGTTTCTATAAGTGCTATACAAATAAAACTGAATTTAATTTAAATGAATAACAACATACATTAGTTTAAAGTCCATCCTTCATCCATCAATTATTTTTATTATTATATTTATCATATATAATTTATTATAATTATTATTGTTATTATTTATTATATTATTATTAAACATCAAATGACAGTTTGGGCGGGACTTCTGAAGGTATGTGAGACCACAGTGGCTCCCCCTTGCAGCTGAATGTGTAGTAGGCAATGCAGAGCATATCTCAATGAATTTTAGCTGGATGGTGTAATGGATGGTAAAAAAAAAGAAGAAGAAGGAAAATCACACTTGCAGGTGTTGTCTGTAAACTTTCACATCACAAACAGTATCAAAGGTAACATTCAAAGATAAGGAAGAAAAATTGCAAGATGTAATTGAATGTGTACCAAAGTCATGGTTGGTCACATGACTTAGATCTAGTGACTGTGACTTTACTTGTTAAAGCCTCAAATAGCACTTCATTTTGTGACATATAATAAACGTGTTTGACTCTGTGTTTTGAATTGAGGTTAACATTATGCATATACAAACAGTGGAAAAAAATCACACATCACTGTACATGTGCCAATCACTGTGCTGTGGGTGGGCTGATGGGAACTTTCTTGCTGAGTTTCTGTTAACTAACTTCATATGTCTACTTCTGTACCAATTTGCACTTCAAAGGCAAAAAAGTACGTTGTGTTTTCCCCTGTCTCCTTTACTGCATTTCACAAAAAAAGTGTTCTTTTGAAAACACATGAAATGATGGAACATACCTATAATTAATCAAAATCAGTGGGATTATACAGTGTGAAAGAGAGGGATAAGGAATCGAAAGCAGATAAAAACCAAATAAAAGATTGCAGATTAAAGAGAGAGGAAAGCAAAATCCCCACATCCTGTTATGGTGGTTTATTGCTCTCTTTTCTTTCTCTCAACCTATTTTATTTTATGCTCATAGGCATATGCTGTCTGAAAGGTACAAAGAAGGAGTTTACACAGATGCTAATGGTGACATAAAGAAATGGGAGTGGAGGTGTGAGGAGTAGATAATGAGTAGGACTGCATGATAAAATGCATATGTAATATAGAAAGTTCTCTAGTGTAGAGAGAAAAACATTGCCTATGGGGTTATAAATCTTCAGGCAAGACATTATTTTACTTTACTAAAGTATTTCGCTATAAAAAAGAATAATTGGGGCATCAGCGTATCGGTAGTTCGGAGGCCAACACAGTTTAACATTAAACCTCAGTAAACATCTAAATAAATTCCTATAACTTGATGGTTAGTGAATAATGTATACTTTTACCTGTTCTGCTGTATTTGTTATCTACTTTTTTGACTTTTCATTTTAAAATTTACATTCACTTTCAGTCATTACCTTTGATTAAAAACAATATTTTTTTTAATTGATGTTATCTACTGTTTTGATGTCAAGCAAATCTTAACTTTGCTTGAACAGCTCTTTGAACGCCATCAAATCTATGTATTGTGTACACATTTTTCATAGTGTATTTTGTTTATTGGGTGTAGTAGAATAGGTTGACATGCACGTTCAAAAACGCATTTTTGTCACATACTGTACATTATTGCAATACCTCTATTCCCAGGCTGCCTGAAATGCTCTGATTTCTCCAAAGCCCCTCCTTCCAAAAAGCCCAGAGTGCTCTGATTGGCTAGCTGATCCATTGCGTTGTGATTGGCCAAAAATCCTCAAGCGTGTGTCGGAAATGTAACGCCCCTTGAGTTAGCTTCAGCCTCCAAGGCTTCTAAAGCAGTTCTAAACTCTTAAGCAACATGTTGTCGGTTTTTACCATATCGGTTCGAGTCCGAGTCAGATTCAGAAAATGCGGATGATTAAGCAGAACCAACTTTGCAAACATGACTTGAGCAGAACGTTTCACAGTGTAAGTTTTTACCTTTCAGGTACGCCGGTCTGTCGCGTTAAGTGAAAAGCTATGCTATGTACACAGCTTCTCTGTGTACTCATACGGTACTCATGCGATAGATATCTTTGGAAAGCTAAGATTCTTGTGATTAGATTGATATTAACCGTTTCAAGATACAAGCACAACAGCAGCTACTATCAACGTTTCTGTCAGACCACCAACATACACACACTTGAGGCAACTTAGTAAATTTTAGCTAGCACATTAACAGACATCTAACTGAGCCCTGGGCCACAACACAAAACTCCACATTTGAACAGTCAATAGCAGATACTACATAAAATAATCAAACATGCTTACAGGCTCTGATTCAGAAGCACAAGAGTGTCCAAGTAAATTGGGAATCGCCCCACTTTTCAAGAGTAGCCTTTGGGTGTAGCCTGCCTTGTACTTGTGCAGATTTAGGAAGCTGTCATCTGGAAAATGTGCTGTGCACAAGCAAATGTTTGGATTGTACTGTACAATACAGGAACAGCATTATAAATAAACAGTAACCACTCATTTCTAATTTAATCTGTTTTTGGAAGGCCGAACAAAGAGGTTTCGCTTTCGCACTGAAACACACAGCAGCTCCATGACGTGGTGTCTGAATTCACCAAAGCCTCGCCTTCTTTCCTCGCGCCTGCCTTTGAGCGGTATTATACTAATAGGTCACAGGGTGAACCCCCCAACCATGGAGGTGCAAGGCATACATGCTAACTAACACTAAGCTACTGGGTCCCCCTAGAATCAATATATGCAGTTGGAAATGCATAGACTTGTACATCTTAAAGCAATTGTTTTCTTAGACTCTGGCCATGACAATGATATCACAGGTATGAATTTTATTTTAAAAAATATCAACACTCTTAACAATAATTATGGTGCATGATGAAATGTCTTCAGAGATATACCTGCTGTGATATAAATAAACACTCATACTCACACCCACTTTCAGAAATTACTTTATCTTAGTGATGGATGAGGTGGAACCCCATGTGGACATACACAGAAACTCTGCACAGACAATAACATGAGTTCTGCACACCCTGGAGCTGTGAGGCATCAGCTCTACCTGCTGCACCAACATGCTGCCCCGCCAGCAAACAGTCTTGTTTTAACAATGCAGTTTATTTTAGACCAAACACCTTTCAACAATGACACCCCCCCCCTCTGTCAAGTGCACACTGCGCTCTGTGCACACATAGACATGATGTGCAGCAGTGGTTGTGAGTTCCTTGGTGTTGTAGTGTCATTTCTAAGAATTTAGCTTACCCATATAGCGCTGACTGGTCGTGCCTCTTAAAATAGCACTAGAGTTCTTTGGTAAACCCCCATGAATGTGTCCTACATAGGAAACAATGTATATACATACATATCTATATGAAGGTTTGAGATGTACAGATAATGTTAGTTGGAATGGTGCCAAGTGATGAGAAAAACTATACTTTTCACAATCACAAAATATATCAAAAAGGAAGTCTATATGAACTTGTGGTTTTCAAGATAAATTTAGATGGAATGGTACTAACAGAGAACAAAACTGTACTCGAGTGAATTAAATACAGCAGAGAATCATCTGTGTTGCAGTAGTTGAGAAATGCTACTGTGGGGCTGGAAGCTTCTTTTCATACCTCTAGCTATACCTATAGCTTCATGTCTTCATAACCTTTGACACCTATATTTCCTTTTCCATTCTTTCTGACAGCTATTGTTCCCCAAATTTAAGAAGTGTCTGCACTCACACTTGTGGTGATAGCTCCACCTGTGGTTATGCCTGAGTTATTTCAGAGTGATAGCTATTAACTATTTCTGCCCTACACAAGGTGAATAGTTGCTCTGGTAATAATAACTAATGAAAGTGGTGGAAAATGATGTCAAATGAATGCAAGTGGCCAATTTGCATACTACTCTTAGCCCTGTTTTTTTGTTTTGGTTTATAAAAAAATAATTTTTCAACGCTGAATTTAAGAAAAAATGCATTTAAACATTCAAAAATGGTGTTAACCCATCTGAGGCAACAATGCTTCTTTGCTGACAATGGCTGCATTTTGTCCTTATGAGTAACAGGGCTGAAAGGGACAGGATTTTAACAATAGAATTAGCATACACACAAAATGTGTTTACATAGCATGGCACAAGGGCAATAAAGAAATTTTTAATGATTTAAATAAAAAACTATGTTTTTGATGATGTTTTTTTCATTTATTATTCGTCATTTACTATATAACACAATTTCACAACTTGCTCCTGGGTAGTAAGTGTTCTTTACTAATAGATTAATTAATTGATGCCTCAACAGTATAGTACAACCCAAATTCTGAAAAAGTTGGGACAGTATGGATTCTCAATCGAAACAGGCCAGGACTGCAGGCCAGCCATGCTAGCACCCGCACTCTCTGCTTACGAAACCATGCGCTTGTAATCCGGGCAGAATGTGGTTCGGCGTTATCCTGCTCTGGATGGCAGCATATGTTGCTCCAAAATGTCTACATATCTTTCTGCATTAATGCTGACCTCACAGATGCGCAAGTTACCCATGCCATGGGCACTGACACACCCACATACCATGACAAACGATGGCTTTCGGACCTGACGCTGATAACAGCTTAGATATTCAATTTCCTCTTTGGCCCGGAGAACACGGTGGCTGTTTTGTCCAAAAACTATTTGAAATGTTGACCCGTCAGATCACAAAACACGATTCCACTGTGCTACTGTCCATCTCAGATGAGACCGAGCCCAGAGAAGTGGGCGGAGCTTCTGGACAGTGTTGATGTATGGCTTCTGCTTGCACAGTAAAGCCTTAATTTGCATCTGTGGATGCAGTGGCGAATGGTGTCGACTGACAAAGGTTTACCAAATTATTCCCAAGTCCATGACAGGATATCCATTACACACTCCTGACGGTTTTTAAGACAGTGACGTCTGAGGGATTGGAGATCACGCACATTGCCCTTTGCGCACCGTGATTTTACCATATTTCTTGAATCTTTCAATTATATTGTGCACTGTAGAAGGTGAAATGCCCAAAATCCTACTGATTTATCTTTGGGGAATGTTGTTCTCAAAGTGTTGGATTATTCACTGATGCATAAATATAGCAGGGAAACTTGGAGACCCATCAGGAATAGCTCAGATGACCTCCCAGCCATACTCATCATACTTCAAGGCATCCAGCAATGTCTTGACACTGTTGTGTCCTCTTTGAGGTCAAAAAAATTTACCTTTTTGTTTGTTTGTTTGTTTGTTTGTTTGTTGATTTTTATTTTATGTAAACAAAAAATTGCCAGTTTTCTCAATGAAAATAGGTACATTTTTAAAAATAACTTTGTCCTGGACACAAAAGCAACCATTTTTTTAAATAGGGGAAGAATAGCCATTTTCTATACGTTTGCAATTAGGAAATAACACTACCCAGGAACACACACACACACACACACACACAAATTGTTACATGTTGTAATTTGAGTACTAGTATTGTACTTTTCAAGTGATCCCATCAATCAATATCAAAATCTAACTGAAAATACACATGGAATATTCCAAATATGTTCAGGTAAAAGGGGTTTAATGAACATTTTTTTGTTGTTGTTGTTTTTCATAACCTATAATGGATGACTTGTGGAAGAGGATGTTTCAGACATGAGCTGTTAAATGGATTCAAACATTAATGTAAACGAAAAGTAATAAGATTTTTGAAATATTTTAACGATTATTTTTCAAGGTAAATTTTTTGTTATAGTGGACTGGGGAGGCAAAAATGCTGTTATTATAATGATATTTATCTGAAACATGCACATAGGTTGTTGTGCAGGATGCTTTAGCTACATTGTGTCCACAATGTCTTTTAACTTTACTTACAGACATATTTGGACATGGAGTATTAATTGGACACAAATGACACCCTAATCATGGAATCACCCAATGATTCACATCAGCTCTTAATTTTGCCAACAGTTGTGATAAGACACATTTGACAATTGTACAGATTTACCAAAATGGAGGATGGAAGATGATTTGCAACTCTCCAGTTCTTTGCCATTTTGGCTCATCCAGCTACCCGTGTGGCTCATTGAGAGAAGAGCGAGTGGGTGAGAGCAAGCTTTGGATGACAAAATTGAAATTAGAGAGCACACTGAGCTATTTTCCAGCATGCTGTTCTGTTCTTCTGTTGCTGCTTTACAAAAGTGACATTTCCACTACTTACATAGTCAGGACTGACGTGAATAAATCCTAAACCTGCATGGGGAACATTTTTTAAATGTTTAAAATGTTTAAAATATTTAATTGTCAAAGGCACAGTTATATGCTTAGACTGGATTGTACCTTCTTTATAATTATTTAAAGCTCAGTATTTATAGGGCTACATGACACTTATGTAAACCTACATAAACATTTATAAGGGATTATTCCATTAGGAGCCAGCTTTCATTAATATTGCTGTCAACTTTTTGTCGACAGTAAACGTTAAATATTACATCATAATGGCAGAATCCTGTATTTTCTCTGACCCTTAAGTAATGTGATTTTCACATGTCTTTGCATAAGATTATATATATATATATATAAATGCTTATGGCAATGTCATAACATTGTAATGACACAGTAATATATGGTATATTTTCACTGACCCCAAAATAGAGTAATAGCTTTGATGTTTGACATGGAATATCTCCACTATTATGGGACTCCATAAGTCCCATATTTTGACTTATCTCACTTTCTGACATTCCAGAAGTGCAATGAACTACAAAGTCAGTTGTTATGACAATCTAATGTATGTCAACTCAGACACTGTCAAAACTTTACAGCATGGCTACAAAAGTGTTACTTGACTGGGTGTTGTGCCCATGGGTCATCAAAGTTGACAAATGCAGTCTTCACACATTTTGAATGAACTTCTGTGAATGTTCATGTAGGTTTTAAGTAATGGCTTAAATAGGTGTTATGTAGTTACTCTAAAGAAATGCATCTGCATAGGATGAAACCTAATCCTAAAGTGTTTCTCATACACTTTTGATAAAACACTTTCACTGAGTCTCTTACTCAGTGAAACTTATAATGGGCAATCTTATTTCATACACTTATCTGAGAACTATTTTAGACTATTTGATGTCTGTGTTGGACAGCTCAATACTTGTTTGATGCATTGACATGCTTGTGGTTTTACTGACAGCTGTGCAACATTAACAACGCCAAAAATTCTTTCCTTTACCAAAACTGACAGTGTAACAGTCTACCATTTTCAGTCTTACTGCAGCTTCTCTATGCTTTTTGTAGACAAGGCCTATAGTAACCAGGCAACGTAATAGGAAGGCAGTAATGTGAATTTACCAATGGTGGTATGAGAAATGCCTCCCACAATACCACATGTGCTCTCTGTTCTCTAAAAGTTCAATGGATTCATCAACCCTCATCAGTTATGTGTAAGATCTTCCAATGCATTATATTCACACTTGTTCATGGTATGAGCACATACTGTAGGAAAAGTCCGAATGTGAGAAATGGGAGTTGATGGTGAAGTTATACAATACAAATGCAATCACATCTGTAAAAAAGGTTTCTCTCTCTCTCTCACACACACACTCATGAAACGTCACTTGCTTTTGCAGGAACGTTAATGCTAAAATGGTAGCATTTATATCAGATAAGTAAATGATTGTGTGTGTCTGTGTGTGTGTGTGTGTGTGTGTGTGAGTGCGTGTGTCTGACAGCAGCTGTTGGCTGTATGTTTTTGTGCGTTAGCCATTAGTGCCACCACGTGCCGTGCTGGTGTCTGAATCATTGCCTCTCTTGTCCATGAATGCACCTCTCTGTGCAGCAAAGACGCAAGGAAAGAGGGGAAGAGGGATGGTGAGAGTGAGGAGGAGGAGGAATATCTGCTTTAGTGCACTAAATAAGCTCTGGAAGACAGTCTGACACATCAAGTATTCACTTTTCCCTGAAATAACTCCTTCTCACTTCCTGCAGCTCTCTCTCTCTCTCTGGTTGCTTGAGACTCAGGGACAGAGATGGGTGACAATCTAATTACGGCCTTCATAAGTACAGGCTTTCCTTCACTGCTTTGGATAACAGCGGCCTGTAATGTTCCTGAGACTGTCTACTAAATGTTAATTTCCACTTACAGGGAGGTGTGAGGACAAAATGACTTGAAAAGATGAGGTAACATTTAGACATATAGGGTATAAATACTGATATTTGACTGGTAAACACTCTCCGTGATCGGCGAATTCAGATCCTGCCAGACACAGCGTTTAGTAAAGATAGTGTCTAGTAAAGTCCTCACTGAAAGGACATATACACTTTACTGTAAATAAAGTACATACACTTCATGATAAGTAAAGATCTTTTCTACACCTCCTTTTATTCAATAATGCATGTATCTTATGCTGAAGGAAAAAAAGCTGCTGATTAAGTGTCCTGCCATCAGTGACTGCCACAGGCATCATTACCTGCTGCTAGCCTCTAATTCATATAACCGCTGCTGTGGAATCACTGTTTTCTAGTAAATCACAGCTACAGTGGTCATGTTCAAATGAGAAATTAATTCAGTTGGGATTCATGTAGTTTGCTAAATGCCAAAGTGTCCTTGGGCAAGACACTGAACCCCACGTTGCTCCCAATGGCAGGTTAGTGCCTTGAATGGTGCCAGTGTTGTGTGTGTGTGTGTGTGTTTCTATGTGTGTGTGTGTGTGACAACTAGCAAAGCACACATCTTAGCTACGGTAAATAATGTTAACAGTGCTGGACACCAGGGTTTGTTTGCACAGTTGAACAGACAGTGGTGAAACAGTCGACCCTTGAAAGTTTCTTGCTACACGCAGGCGACTCTGATCAGCCTAATCAAGACAGTGAGGAACATGTTGAGATCACGGAGATATACAGTACTGTGCAATAGTCTTATGACATACAAATAAATGCTGTACAGCAAAGATGCCTTAAAAAAAATAATGAAATTAAATGTTTCTACATTAAAAAATACTATAAAGAGCAGTAAATAGAAATAAATTAAACAATGTCGATATTTGGTGTGACGACCATTTGCTTTAAAAAAAAAAAAAAAAAAAGTATTAGTAGTTTCAAGTAGAATTAGTACAGTTTTATAAGGAAATGGGCTGTAAGTTTTACTGAGCATCGTGCAGAACCAGCCACAGTTCATCTGGAGACTTTGACTTTCTCACTTGCTTCTTATTTTTGCAGCAAAACCCAGCAGCCTTGGTTTTATTATACTGCTTTCTTTACTGACATACACACTTTTACTTGATGGTGTCATTCTTGTATAGCCCAAAATTTCATTGTTATCTCACAGCAGTAGTAATTAACATGACACCCACTGCCTGCTGCACTACACACGTCGGCCGAGACATGATCTGGCTGATGGGAGAACAGTTTTACAAGGCAGATTAATTAGCATGCACAGATGCCAGAGTATTATACTGATGAAACTGAGCACGATAAAGTGCAGTGCAAAGCTGTCCACTCTACCACTTTTTAGCCTAGTCTGTTGGGTTTCTGGGAAACTAAACCTATTACCTGCCTGGTGGGCTAGGTAAAGAATTCATGGCTTGTCCACTTATTCGCTTTAAATGACTTTAATCTTCTTCAGAACAATTTGATGTGTGAAGAACATTCTGACACTGGAGAGGGAGTGAATTCCTAGAATACAGCAAAACAGCTATTTGAGACCGAAAGGCATTTAAATTTGATATTTTATTAGTGGTTAAATTGCTAGTAGAACTAGTACATGTAGGGTACACTTGGTATGGTATTTTGTTTATAAAAATATATATATATATATGTGGATCAAATGGATGGTGCTTCATTCTTTATTGTTCATTGTGCTGAACAGGAAATCAAACAGCTGACAGCCTCTCATTATACTACTCAACCACCAGCCTTCACACTCTCTGTCTCTGTCTCTCTCTCTCTCTCTCTCTCTCTCTCTCTCTCTCTCTCTCTCTCTCTTTCACACACACACACTTTTTTTTCCTCCAAAAGCTTAGATAGTTTCCGGCACTACACTCTGTAGTATTGCCCTACTACGTTACTAAACTGTATACTTGCTGCTGTGTGTCACAGCAGGAAGCTATCTCTCTATCTCTCTCACACACACACACACACACACACACACACACACACGGTTGCATTTCCAACACATCTTCGAGTTGTCATTTCATTAATGATTCCCTTTAACAACTTAACCACTCCTCATCTGATAACAGCTTCAGCTCGGTCTCCTACACTGCTTTAACCACGCTTTCCTAATCTAAGTAAACAAATACAAAAGGAGCAAATACAAAGCAGGTCGTTAGGGATCAAAGAGAGTCCAAACACTCCCCATGTTATGGGAGATAAAGTGTTGATTCAGCATGCATGATAATTTATCACAGTTTATGAGCACTGTGTCCTGACTCAGAGATATCATTCGACTGTGCTCTCACTCTGGAGCAGTGTTTAACTCTGTGAATGCGCTGACAGAGTGGAGAGCTTATTGCATAAAGGTATTTTTCGGTTCAGGTGTTTAAAATTGAGCTTTCTTGGACGCTCGGAGCAAATGTCATAGTAAAATCATATGTCCAGCAGATCATATGGAATATTTCTAGGTGTTTTTTTTTGTTGTTGTTACAGATGAGATGCTTTTTATATTGACTGTCAACGAACATTCTCAGTGAAAGTGTTTGTTCTTATTGTGACTTTATGGATTTTTGTGTTTTCATTTGTTGTTAGAAGTCTTATATCATTTTTAATGCTAATATCTTATAAACAACAAAGAAGTAAATGTGATTTTATATTGTGTAGTATGTATGCATATTAGGGTTAGAGTCATTTTCTATTTGCAATTGTGAGAAGATATTCCACATCAGTAGGGTAGTGGTAGAGTTAGGATGGTTAGGTGGTTAAGATGTTGATGCTGCTATTGCTGGACGCTTGAGCAAGGCCCTTAACCCTCAACTGCTCAGTTGTATAAGTGAGATAAATGTAAGATGCTCTGGATAAGGGTATCTGCCAAATGCCATAAATGTAAATTTATATCCAAGAACTTTTTGTGACAATTTACTGTGTTTTTGAAAATTAGCCAACTGATAAAATCAGAGAGAATCTGTAGTTCCGGACTTCACATTAATAAGCTCATTTAAACAGTAATTCCTATTTGTCTGTATTACATCCTGCAACAAAATGTGCTTTCTTTATTTTTATTTTCTCTCTGTCTAGATGTGATAGTCAGTGTAATTGGGTTCACTGTTGGTTCTGTACACACTCGTGGGGCAGTGGAACAGTCTGCACTTTGGGAAAGTAACAACAACAAAGTCAACATAACAGTCATGGAGCCAAATTCCATGGATAAGCCGAATTTCCACGAAAACTTCAACTGAAACTGTAACACATGGGCCTCACACACCACAGATGCACGTACACACACACAGTGAGGGTTTTTTGCTAATAAATGTAATTCATACACCAACTATGTATTGTGTTTTTCATCATGAACAAATTGTGTCTTTATGCCCAACTCTAGGACACTAGCATAAACTACTATTAGAGAGAGAGAGAGAGAGAGAGAGAGAGAGAGAGAGACTCACTTTCAAAGTGTTCCACACAGCTTTCCAGGGAACGCTAAATGCTTCTACTGAAAGCGGTTTAGGAAAAGTACATACCTCTGCACACACACATGCACACTCACACATACAGTACAGTGTGTTTCTTAGTGTTCCTTGTGTAGGAAGCAACTGGAGATGTGTAATTGAACCCTTTTAAATGTGAATTTACAGCTGACATCCACACTAGCCTCAAATTCCAGGCAACGCAATATTGCCTGCATACCTACATACACAGAACCACTCTTGTTGAATCGCCTCCCTGACATGCATCAGTTATAATTTTTAGTAATTCTACGTATGCTGAGTTCTTATATGGCTCTCTAGTACACAGTAATTGCTTGTGACCAAATCACTCTTAGATCCAGATCTTGCATAACCTACTGGTAATTGCATTAAACATGCCTTGCTTTGAAATCAATTAAAAACAATCTGATATTAGTCTTTTTACCTGTTTAGTTTTGTTCTGTGGATTCACTGCAACAAAGAAAATATAAAAATACTTAACCTGGTCAGATATAGCTGGTAATTTTGACTTTCATTAGCATTGTCCAACAACAAAGTTCTACAGAAACTAAAACACCCTTGACAGCAAACAGTGTCTTTTGGGGAATTAGGTAAGGTAAGCAAGGCCTTAAGATGTCCAATCCCTGACCTCTTCTATGTTTACATCATGTTCTGTTTGTTCTGAAGCTGTTTGTTCTTGGTCACGATGACTCATGAATGAAAGTGTTATAAGTGCTTGGGCATGGTAATGCAAGTAATGTAAGTGTGTTAAATTTGTGTTTTTCTATTTATATTTGCAGCTGGATTAACATAGCAGTGTAGTCATAAGAAGAAGCAGCCAAAATTATTTTCTATTTTGTCTTCTTTTTTTTTTTTTTTTTTTAATTAACCAGAGGGATAGCTCTAGGCTCTAGTTTTCACAAGCATTAAGTGTGAAATTATGCTACTAATACACAATATGTTAACTATTTTGCAATTGTGTACACCATCTGGTATTGTAAAAACAACTCTGCGGTATATATGATCTTTCTTATGCTGAATGAGTTCAACATATTGCCCTTGCATGTGCCAGGCAAATGGCCTAATTAAACACATCAGAAACCAAACTGTTCTTTACAACTCCAACTGTATAAACCCTGACTTGATATAGGTTACTTTATATAAATGAAAGTGTGCATTCTGCCTAGATTTTAGTGTCTAGAGAAACTGCTTCCTACTGAAAAGCCCAGAGAGCTTAGAGGAGATTTAAACCGAGGTCATTAACTAATGGAGCTTAGGGCCGTGCATCTGCTCAGACTAAAAAATGGCTAACTAACAATTACCCTGAGTCGGAATACACTGAACAGAGCCACTACCTTGGCAGAGAGCCACAGTGCTGAAGATTTTAGCCATAGACCATACGATGACATGATTTAGTGTTCAAATATTGAAATACTTCGAGACAATTTTTTTTTTAATTGTAGGTTCACTGTAAGCAAGTTCTGTTAGTTGAAACAGGACCAGATAAAGAACTTTGGATTCACATGCATACACACACACACACACACACACACACACACACACACATATATATATATATATATATATATATATATATATATATATATATATATATATATATATATATATAACAGACAGCATATAATAAAGAAGGTGATCTGTAATATACAGAGTTATGTGATAGGTGGTCAGAAATTATGCAAATTGTAATAGAACTCCATGAGAGCTGGCTGAACTCATTGCATCTGAACTGCACTGATCGTGACAATGGCTTCCACAGAGAGTGTGAATGCCATTCAAGATTACCACTCTCAGCTAAGGATTGAGCCATCTGTCTCTCACCCATCCCATTTGGTATCTCCCCTTGAAGTGCCACCTTAACCAGGCCCATATGGCCATCTCCATGGTCTTCAGCAATCTCAAATCTCAGGACTGAGCCTCTTTCTGAGAAGAATAATAGCCTTTGAGAATTTGAACACAGTGGGATTTGGGATTTGATAACTGTTGTGGTTATTGTGGAGCAGTTAGCTTCAGTGAATGTTATAGATGGTATTTAAGTGTATTTGGATGCACTGACATTTAAACTGTAAAAGTTTATTTGATGTTTTACTTTTTTATTATTAATTTTACATTCACTGTTTTTCCCAAGTGCCAGAAGAAGAAATATCTGAGGTTATTATTTTAAATGCCCAAAACATACTGTGTAATTGCAGGATTTAATTCAGTTACAGTAAAATGTCATTTATACAGCACTGTTGATAATACACATCTTTATAAAATTCCTGATGTAGATTTAGATGCCTAATGAGCAAGCCAGAAGCGACAGTGGCAAGGAAAAACTCTCTGATATGATGACATATAGAAGAAACTTTGAGAGGAACCAGACTTAAAAGGGAACCCATCTTCTTCTGGACGGCACCAGATAGTGAGATTATAAAATCATCACAGTATACAACTGTAAAAGAGGACAGGCAAACAGTACTAGGTGTGTTATGAAAGAGAGAGAGAGAGAGAGAGAGAGAGAGAGAGAGAGAGAGAGAGAGAGAACAAACAGATTATTAGGTATGCTCTTATTCTGTAGAGCAGAGGTTCTCTACCTTGTGTAACTAAAGCCCCCCAAGCCTCCCCTATCATGAGACCCCCCCCCCCCCCAATATTGGAGGAGACCAGGTATAATGATTATCTATTCTATATTCTATATTATATCATCTGTTTTTGATAGATACATCTTTTTTTTTTTTTTTTGCTTTTGTGTTTTTGTACTTCTTTTTAATGACTTTTAATAACTTTTTTTTTTATTTTTATAAAACTATATAACGGACAGGTGTGGAACATGAATGATCAAAAATGTTTCTGAACACTATAACTACTCTGAAGAACTAGGTTGTAATAACATGTAATATTTTACATGTAAAACATGTTGCATTCTAATTGTCTTGCATTCTAAAAACATTCGCATACAAATTATGCAAATTTGGACGAAGGGCAGGTCTTGTTAGCCATGACATTGTTAAACCTCCAGCTCTCAGCCACTAGTGATGGGAAATTCGGATCATTTTACTGACGTGGATTTTTGAATCTTGTTCAGCAAAATTAACAAATCTTTTATAGAGTCATTTTGTTCATTTCGTTCATTTCAGCAGAATATAATTAAAATGTTACATGTTAAATTGCCCAACACATCTAGTACTTATGCAAACGTTGATCACATTTGAAATAAAAAATAAACTATAGGCTTTTGAAATGCAGTCTGTTAGTTCACCTCATGTCCCGATCTGAGTCGTTCTCTGTCCCATCTGTTCCACGGAAACAGAAATGAGTAGTTCACCTCTCGAGCCTTGAGGTTCGAGTCATTTGTTCATCCCATGACTGCCCCATAGGCTGAATGCAGTGGGGCTGTGACGTGATGAACGAACAACTCGAACCTGAAGTCTCAAGAGGTGAACTAATCAGTTCTGTTTCCAGTACAGAACCCGTGGGGATGTTGCAGCGCATACGCATCCACACAAAATGAACGAATCACTCTCTGAGACAACTCGTTGTTCCCGAGTTCAAAATGAGCGAATCGTTCATGAATGACACATCACTATCAGCCAATCACTGAACAGAGCAGATGCAGAGAGAGGTGTGAGTGCAGCGAGAAAGCAAGACCCCACGCTTGCAGGACAGTACAGGCGACATTTCAAAAGTTGCTAAAAGTCACTAGATTTGTTGCTAGGCACTTTTTTTTGGCAAAAAAGTCGCTAAAGGGGTCTGAAAAGTTGCTAAGTTGGCAACACTGGTCTGCACTGACAGCTAGATAAAAGGCAGGCTAAACTATGGTTCTCCCCAGCAAAAAGAAAATCCTCGCCGGTTTGAGAAAAACTGTAGAGGTTTAAAAGAGTGTAAAATGTGAGGGATGCAAGCAGGGACCCTAGCAGGACCATGACAGCATAAATAAAAACCTTTTGGGAGAATGTTCTGTGGATTGATGAGATAAAAGTGGAACTGTTTGGAAGACAGGGGTCATGTTACATCTGGCGCAAACCAAATACGAATTCCACAAAAAGGACATCATACTTACAGTCAAGCATGGTGGAGGAAGTGTGATGGTGTGGGGATGATTTGCTGCTTCAGGGCCTGGGCAACTTGCAATAATTGAAGGAAACATGAATTCTGCTCTCTACCAGAAAATCCTAAAGGAGAATGTCCAGTCTTCAGTCTGTAAGTTGAAACTCAAGCACAACTGGATTATGCAACAAGACACTGATCCAAAGCATAGGAGTCCGTCCTGGTCCTAGAATTAAGTGAAAGACTGATCTTCAGTTATCGAAAGCATTTGGTTGTAGTTATTGCTGCTATAGGTGGCACAAACAGATTTTAAATTTAAGGGGGCAATTAGGTGTTCAAAAAAAACTGTATTGTGTGTTTACTCAGGTTGCCTTGTGTTGTATTTCATTTGAAGATCTAAAACTATTTAGTATGAGAATTACACAAAACAGGGGAAATCAAATACTTTTTTTATAGCACTGTACTTCTGAATAAATCAGCTTTGTTGCAAGATAGGTTTTAGCTCAAATAAAACTTATAAAATAAAATAGAGGCTAACTGCAATGCTGTGTTTTGTTATTACAAAATCCCATTTGTGAAATAAACTACTTTTTTTGTTATCTCCCTCTCTGTTAGTATGAGAAACTGGGCTGGTTTTGAGGCAGCTGATGCAGTTCTCACAAGACCAATTGATTTTCCAATGAAACTTGGAGTCCGGGATTTACATTCTCATTTATGGCATTTGGCAGATGTCCTTATTCAGAGCAACTGACGTCACTATCGATAAATACATCCTCATAATGGTTCAATAGGCAAGGGACTAAGAGTACTATCAGTCTAAAATCCTGTTGGGGAGGTAGTATAGTACACACAAGACGACAAAATTTTTGAAAAGTACTTTTAGCCAATTTAATTACTTCAGGAAGAGGTAAGTCTTTATCTAGGGAAGTTCATTCCACCACCCAGAACAGGGAAGAGCCTTGATGAATGTTCTCCTTATACCCTGAAAGATGGTGGGTTCAACTGAGCAGTGCTCAGAGGATCACAGGGAGCATGGTGCAGTGCAGGGTGTGATAAGTGCTTTAAGGTAGATGGGTGCTGGTTCCTTTTTGTCTTTGTAGACAGGCATCAGTATTTGTAATCTGATGTGGGCAGCTACAGGAAGCCAGTGCAGGGAGTGTAGCAGTTTTCATTCAATCCACTTATAGTTATACTACAACTGTACTATTTCTTTTTATTTACTCAAACTGAAGGATTACACACACATGCAACTAAGAAAAACATTCTTCAAAATGTGTACCTTAAAGGAAGCAGAGCAACACACACATAAGAATGAACTGATACAGATATTTTGTTTAATATATGAACAGTTTGATTCCAAGAAACAATATATCAGGTTTTAGGAATTTTGGTATTAAAGATTAATTTGTAAAATCACTCTCTATTCATAGCGTGAACAATTATCATAAACTGGAAACAAAAACACTCGGCATGTCTTTCAAAAATAAACGGCATAGGTGACTTGATATTCCTTTCTAAGTTAACGTGTAGCTGGTAGTGCTGCTTCTTGATTTTTCAAATCCAGGAGATCTCATTAAATACTTGACTAGGTTCCCATACTTTCACCCTGCTCATATAAGTCTATACCACCCATTTACTAAAACACATCAAAGGCAGCAATAAAGATAACATCATGTGAAGCTCTTATTTAGTCACCAAATCATATCTTAACTGCACATCAAAGAGCCGGAAACTCTGAAGCAGACGGAATTACTTTTAATTTCATTTTCTTTTTTACACTACTGCTAATGGTTTCGTTTGGCCGTTTGCTATCTCTTAGTTAAGTTTAAAGAATGACAAAATGGAAAAGCAGGTCTGAAGGTAGCCTACTCAGACAGGGCAGGTTGAGTATGTCTCTGTGTGTGTGAGAAAAGACAATCTGTCTCCATTTGCCCCCTCCTTCACCTCTTGCTCTTATCCTACAAGGCCCTTCTTCCACACTGAGTACCTATCAGACATTGGTCAAGTCAGGGACATCAGTCCGTGTCAGGGGCCCACTGCAAACATTCGTACTAAATGGGGTCAGAGGTTGTCAAACATTTGTTCAAGGCCACGACTGACCTTATGCATGGCATAATAAATGTGAATGTTACTGAAGTGGGTCGCTGTGACAGCGCCTGCAACTGATGCTTTGAAAGTTTTAACTTACACCCAAAAAAAGGAACTGACTGACAATTTAAAAATGTACCAATCATGAATCAAAGTAATTGCTTTATCTCAATTAGGGTCATGGTGGATATGGAGGCTATCCCAGGAACACCAGGTACAAGACAGGGACACACCCTGAATCCTGCTTCACGTGTCTGAGAATTGCTTCACTCTATTGTTTATCTGCTAAACTGCACTGGTTTCAATAAAACCAGAAATCTTGCATCTGTCTCTCTGCTTCATGACACTCACTTGTTTTTATTGTGGAGAGGTGAACAGGCATCTCTTTTCCTATCAGTGTGAGGTCTGTGCGACGCTATTGTAGTCTGTGAAAGCCTATTTTCCCTTGTTATGAATGACTAACATGTTGTAATATCTCCGAATGACTTTTACACAGTCTTTTTATGATTTGTGGGCTGAAGGAGCGTTTATAGTTGATTATGCAATTTGTTAAACAATAAGAACCTCTGGCAGTTATAGTCATAAATGTTATTTTGCTTTAAAAGTGTCTGACATTTAACTTTGATTACCCTTGTTCTGTGATTCTGCTGAAACGAGCGAAATGAACAAAATGGCTGTATAAAAGATTTGTTAATTTTGCTGATTGACATTCAAAGATCCACGTCAGTAAAATGATCCAAAGTAGGTTATGTTGTTTACTTTGGAAAGATTAATAAAATCTTTAATGGTGTGTGCATAACTCCACAGCTGCCAAAGGAATATCCTGAAGGAAATAAAAGGAGCGGTAGCATAGCACAGATACGAACCATACAGACACCACATACAGACAATATACTTCAGTTCAGACTGGAGAATACAAATGACACAGTAGAAGGTCAAAAGCTTATCTCTGTCCATTTATTGTACACTCACCTTCCATTTTGTAGAAACACCTGTACACCTGATAATTTATGCAGTTATCTAATCCAGTGGTTTTCAAAGTGGGGACCGCGGCCCCCTTGGGGGCTGCCAGGGGGCGTCCGGGGGGCCTCAACAATTTGGTGTGAAAAATAGATAAATACATGATTTTCTCTTTCTCACTCTCAGACACACACACACACACACACACACACACACGTACAATCAATTCCTAATGTAATGTAATGTAAAGATGTAAGATGTAATTATTAATAATAAAAAAGGGGGATATATTCAGAAGTCTGTATTTTTAATGTGTTTTAAAGACATCTTGCAAAAGGGGGGCCTCGGTCAAATGTCAATGCCATTTGGGGGGCCTTGACCTGGAAAAGTTTGGGAACCCCTGATCTAATCAGCCAGTAATGTGGCAGCAGCACAATGCATGAAATCATGCAGAACCAAGAACTTAACAGTTAATGTTCACAGTTCACATCAAACATCAGAATGGAGGAAAAGTGTGATCTCTGTTATTTTAACCATGGTTGGTGGTGCCAGATGGGCTAGTTTGAGTATTTCAGAAACTGATGATCTCCTGGGATTTTCATACACAACAATCTCAAGAGATTACACAGAATGGTGTGAAAAACAAAAAAACATCCTGTAAGTGGAGGGTCTGCAGGATGAAACACCTTGTTGATGAAGGAGATCAGAGGAGAATGCCCAGACTGGCTGACAGGAAGGATATAGTAACTCAAATAAGCACTATTTACAAGTGTGGGGTGCAGAAAAGCATCTCAGAACACAGAACAACTTGAGGTGGATAGGCTCCAACAGTAGCAGACCACATCAGGTTCCACTTGTTTCTTGGGCACAGGCTCACCCACACTGGACAGTTGAAGATTAGAAAAAAAATTCACCTAGTCTTTTATCAGTCTCGTATGGGCGAGTCTGTGCCCCTGACAGCCTCAGATTCTTGTTCTTGGCTGACAGGAGTGAAACCTAATGAGGTCTTCTGCTGTTGTAGATCATCCACCTCAAGATTAAATGTTTTGTGTTTTCTCAGATGCTTTTCTGTTTGCCACGGTTGTAAAAGTGCTTATTACTTTGAGTTACTTCCATTATGATTCTCAAGAAGTGAGATGTACATGGGAGTGGTTCTTTTTCTTTGTCCTTTTACTGCAACCCTTTGTTGTGTGTGTGTGTGTGGTTTTTTTTTTTAACAACTTAAGTTCCCTTCTTAACTAAGTGTAGTTTGATGGAATCACTCGATTCTGATAAAGCTAGTCTGAGTGAAGCTAGCAGTAGCCAACTGCACCTTGCAGCAGTTAATGGTGAGCTAGCTCCTGCTTTATTATGGAAAATCTTGACAACAACTATCCAGGGAGAAAATCAATTACTTAGCACTGAATCACAGAATTACATTCTTCTTATGATACCCCCAATGCCATTAGTTCTAAGATTTTAGACACTGAGACATCAGTAGCTGATGTAGATCAATGACTTATCAAGCTTGAGCCACTCTGCAAATCTTTATTATCTGAAAACAAGAAACTTACGGAAAAACTGGGCAATTTAGAAAATCGCTCTCAGAGAAACAATCTACGAGTCGTCTGTATCCCCAAAATCATGACCCTGGCGTCAGTTATAGATGATTAATTTCCTTTTAGTAAACACACAAGATTTCTTTCTGTCATAAGATCAATCTCTTCTCTTGCTTTATCTTCAAAGGCACTCCTCCCTCTTATATCTGCACAAGTAGTGGATTGTTTTCCATTAGTCTTAATTATTTTCAAAGCAAGATATTGTCACAGAATGAGAAGGTCTAACTCTGCTATAGTGTGATCTCTGAACAGTAAATCACAAGTGTAATTATTCTATCTATGTTGTGCTGTGCTCCTGCTGAGTTACCAACACTCTGAGCCAAGGTGAGCCTTAAGATCAGAGAACGAGACGTAGCCAGTGATAGTTCATCGGGGTCTGTCTCTGTGAAGTGGCTGTATTAGCTTCACTCAAGCTCTGTTTTTCAATGCACCATTGCACTGCCCGCTACCAGCTCTTCACATCTGCGTTCCAAGTCTGTAAAGGTACAGTAAAGGTTCCATGGGACTACTCAGTGGAGTTTTCTTTGGTCCCTGCTGCTACAGTGCAACAAAGAATCTTAACTTTCACTTCCTAACAAGTTCTGCAGCCATACTGTATCTGCTGTTTGCTTCACTCTTCACAATGGCTGCACAGCACAGCAACCAGAGGAAGGTGATGAGTATACAGCAGCATTTTCATAGGCTGAGTTGTGCTCCCTATGTGTTCCCATTATGCTGCAGTTCTGTAATAAAAATACCTTTGCACTATGCTCACAAAAATGAGGATCTTTGGGTGTGTTGAGAAATATTTTCTGCATCTTTCATTGACAGGTTCTATAAATAATAATAATGTGAAAAATACCAATGTAGGCTGTGGCAGACCAGTCCTATTGCAGAATATAAATGGTTTATTTGCATCTTGTAAAGAACAGGTGGCCAAAGTTTATAGGAAGAAAAATACACCAAGAAAAATAGAGCTTTCCAGTGACGCAGAAACAGCTAGAAGATAGTTTATGCAGATTACATCAACGGAGTGAACCTCTATTTCCTACTGTGTCAGCAAAGTTCATCTTCAGTATCAGGCTGAACTAGATTGAACTAGTTTTACATGTGGAGATGGGGTATTGTAATTATTACCTGAGTATCTCTGGGATTTTAGTCCCAATCAAATCTGTCAAGTGAGTATTTTTATGTGCATGTATGGAAAGATTTACTGAGACACAAGGCCTAAAAAGTTCTTAAAATAAAGATAAAAACAATCCGTTTGAATTAAAATGAGATGTCTAGAATTTTAGTGTTACCATGAAGACACTCTCATCATCCATCTTATCCTATCTAAATATTACATACGCTTAAACTGAACTTAAATTAACTGCATTCTTACCTAAGCACTGTTGTCAGCACATCTTGGCAAGCAACATAGTTAACAAAGGTTATAAACCCATGGGAATGCAAATTTTTGCAATTGAAATGGTTACCTGTCAGCTGTTATCTATGCTAGCTAATTAGCAAGCTGAAAGAAATGTGATGAATTGTGCTGGTCACAGTAGATTATGGGATGCAAGGCTTTGTTTTCATGGAAATGGGTGACAGGTGAGGTCAGGTTATTATCTCAATGTTATTGTACTTCACCTTGAAAGTGCTAAATTTTAAACTCTATCCAGTGGCCCTCTGATGCATGTTGGTCAAAATAGATAATATATTTCAATGTGGACCTTGAATACGGCTTACTGAAGATGAATGAATGAATGAATGAATGAAATGGTGGCTGTATTCTTGGGACGCAAACAATGTCACAGACCAAACTTTATTTAAATGTGCCAGTCATGAGGATGAGCCAAGGTCAAAGCTATAAGAACAGGATGAAGAGGAAGTGATAAAAGAGTTTAACCAGACCTCTTCTAGACAAAGCAAAACAGAACAACAACTGATAGATGCTTTTAAAATAGTGTTGTGTTTTTACCCCTTTATATGCAGGTCCTTGACTTTTTGAGTTAGAGCACAGACCCTTTAGTTTGCTATCGAATTTGATTTCTTTCTTGAAGCGGAATAATTTCACTATGTTAGTTCTTATAATTTAAAGTTCTTATAATGTGCCTACAACGTACCTTGAAATAAAGGTGATCTGACCTGTAGAATACGAATGAGTCACCATATAACATACTGCAAAAACAAAAAATAAATAAATAAAAACAAAGAAAAAAAACCCTAGCTGTCAGTCCTATCTGCATATGCATATGCATGAGTATCTGAGCCATTCAGTGTAAACAATCAAACTTAGAGGTGCTGTAATATAATTCAGGAGTGTATGAAATGTCAATAAAGGTCACAGTGCACAGCAAATGATTAGATGTCTCGGACTCTGGTCATTGTTGGTTGTGTGTAATGTTCTGAGTTGTCTCACATCACCATGTCATACGTCCTACTCTGGCTCACCAGCTGTTTGAGGCACAGATGGATGATAGTTTCCATGGTAAAGGATGTGGCATGAGGAAGGGAAAGAGTGAGTCATTCAGTCCAATAAAAGACCACAACAAACAGGAGCAGCACACGTCAGACAGGGAGCCAACACTAAGGCTTAGAAAAGTCAGTGTTAAATCGGAAGTCAGTGTTAAATCAGTAGATTTGCAATTTACCTTTGGTCAAAAGTGGTGTTGGTGCACAGCTGATCTAACACAAAATGTTGTAAAAGTCTAATTACAACCCCTCATGTAATCTACTGTTTTAAGGTTTCATATGTAAATGGTAAATGGTCTGCACTTATATAGCGCTTTTATCCAAAGCGCTTTACACTGTGTCTCATTCACCCATTCACACACACTCACATACCAACGGTAGCAGAGCTGCCATGCAAGGCGCTAACTTGCCATCGGGAGCAACTTGGGGTTCGTTGTCTTGCCCAAGGACACTTCGGCATGTGGAGTCACGTGGGCCGGGAATCGAACCGGCAACGCTACGATTAGTGGACAACCCGCTCTACCACCTGATCCACAGCCGCCCCATTGTACAACATAATAGGAAAAGCTACAACTGCCTTTAACTTTAACCTTGTCTCTTATAATTAGTAACAAATGTTTAGTGTTACAGTAGCTGATCAGAAGCAAAATACATCACTATTTACAACACATCATTAGTAGATCCAATCCAACTTAATACCTTCATTCAACATCCATCATTGCCTGTTCGGTGGTATGTAATGATACACATGGATGTATAATGTCAGAATAATGTCTGTGCACCACATCTGTGCATTAATTACAGTAACCATGGACAACGTTTTCAACATTCAACATAACAGGAATGTTAGTGAGAAAAGAGCAAACAAAGTGAGAACTGTGGTATAAAAGACTATAATCATGCTTGCAGCATGAATACCAGTGACAGATTATTATCACAATCTTGTCATTTTTATATCCACAAAATGTTGTATTCATTTAAACACAGTGTGTGTTGTTACCAAATTAAGACTTAATTCTCTAACCAGCCAATAACTGCATCTTCAGCAAGAAAGCATTGTGTTGGGTTGAAAAACAAGATTCACAAATGGCAAATGGTTTTAGCTGACAGTCAATTGGCCAGAACAGCAGCCGTTATGGATTTACATCATTTGTTGACATAAGGACAAGGGTGTACAGAGAAGTAGAGGAGGAGGGAAAGAGAGAAGAGGCGTCAGCAACGGGTGCTAGCAAGCTGGAACAGGTGGAAGACTTTCAGTGAACCAGTAGAGAGGCCATACATGCATGCACACACACACACACACACACACACACACACACACACACACACACACACACACACACAGCACTGAAGAGAGCAGGTGCCTGTCAGCTGCAATACATAGATCAACTTTTCCAGCAGTGGCTTGGGAGAGAGACAGAGAGAGAGCGAGAGAGAGAGAGAGAGAGAGATGGGAAGGAAGCCCATATTTGTACAGTTAAATTTGAGGTCTGAAGTTAACAACGGCAATGTAGCAAACATCAAAACATAGGGAGAAAAAAGCAAATATATAGGGGAAAAAAAGAAACAAGTTAGTACAAAGTCACTGACAAGCATTTAAAAACCCTCAAGCAAAAGAAAAGAAACTGAAAGGAAAAAGAAGTTTAAAAAAAACCCTCACACTGAAGGTGTCAGCTGTCAAGTTGCCGACAAAAACAGCTGGTACCAAGAACATGGCAAGAGAGTACAGAGTGTTCAGTGTAGCCTGGAGCATTGCCAAACCACATGCCAAAGATTATCCAAAGTCTTTGTCTAGATTATATAACTATATATTATCTACAGGGTTGGGAGAGTTACTTTAAAAATGTATTCCATTACAGTTACAAATTACTTCATAAAAATGTAATCAGTAACGCAATCCAATTATTACAATATGAAAGTAATGCAATCTGATTATTTTTGGATTATGTCAAGGCCAAATATGTAAATAAAGTCAAGAGAAAAGCAATATCATCTAAAATACTTTTATTTCGAGCTTATTTTAGAGCTTTAAAACGTGTTCAGTGTTTGGATTTGTTTTAATAAAATAAATAATTGAATAAATAAAAAATCATTGTCCCTGACGATGCGGGTAACATTACATCACAAAAGCTAGGGTGACCATATTCTGGTTTTCCAAAAAGGGGACCATTTATTTTATTTTATTTTTTTGGTGGGGGGCTGGAGGTGGATTGTTGGTGGGGGGCGGGGGCTTAAAAGCATTCAAAACAGTGTTACTATGAATGCTGACTTTAATACACTGAAAAAGACACTAGTAGCATCACATAAATATATATAAATAAAATTGGTTTCACTCTGCCCACATTTTACATTTTTTCCTACATTCTTTTGACTGTCCTTAGAATAAAATAAAATATCAGATGCCACGAGTGTACATTCTGCCGTCATTTACACATTTGAATGGCCATGTAAAAGAAGCACTGTGATAACATGAAATAAAAAATGTCCTTTTATGGTAATTACCATAGGAATTGTTTCGACTCAGGACAACTTCATTTGCTGCTATTGTCAAGCAACTGTTTAACGCGGTACACAACAGCGCTTCACCTTTGAACATTCGCTGAGTGTAGGTTAATGAGAGGCAGGAATTTGGCCAATAGTCGCTGCAAGCCTTTTATAACCGACCAATCAGTGTGCGAGAAGGCGGGAGTTACAGAGAGGGGTTAAAGCAATGCAAATATGCACACACACGATGCAGTATTAGACAATAAGCACATCATAATGAAACTAAAGCCGAATCCCGGACATTTTCTCAAATTTAGATGCTTTTTTAAGGTCCGAACAAGAAGACATGTCTGGGAAAAAGAGGACGTACGGTCACCCTAACAAAAGCATTTCAGAGAACAATTTGTGTAATTTGTGTTAATAACATTAAATGTAACTATAAATGGTTAAAAAGCATGACCATTCACTTATAAATTAAAATTTGTAACCATTGGCAAATCTTTGTGATCACACTTTGGGAAGTGCTGTTATAGAAAAATTATCCTCTGCTTTACATTTCAGAGTATTATACTAATTTAGGCATAGATTATTTTCTCATAACAGCATAAGCCTTTTTGGGTTAGGGTTCACTGGAATATGCAGTGAACAGAACACACTCATCTCTCAGTTTGACAAATTGCAAACCTCTTGTGTGTGTTCTTCTGTGACCTGCCACGGCCTTAATGAAAATGACACAGCATGGCAAAGCTAGTCATCAAGCAGCAGGGCTACAGACTGCCAGCACTGATTTCCACCCTGTTGGCATACTTGAGCTCAAGCCAAACCTGCCCTGAGACACAAGCTCCAGCCACGGGCCTGAAGCACAGAAATAGCACAGCTCTGGCTTGGATGTTTAATGCTCTGGAAAAAAAAAAAAATCCCCTTTCATTTAAACGGCCTTTAAATCACCAGCATTGCTGTATTCTAGGTGAATACTGTGTGAGCACTGGCCAGTCAGACTGGAGTCTCTTTAAAACACACACATTTCTCTCTCTCTCTCTCTCTCTCTCTTTGAGACCACATGAGTTTATGTCTTTTCACTACACCACATAAAGGGCAGAGTAAAGTCAGTAAAGACTGATTTGCTGGTTTTGGACAGAAATCGGACAGCCTATACTGTGTTTAGTGGGTGACTACAAGATTTTTCTTGAAGCTGAGATTAAGATACTTTCATATGAAAAAAACAGGGGAGTTAAGTGTTTTTAGCTTCCTAAAGGGTTTTTTTTTTTTCCCCTGAAACTGGAATCTTTGTCTACTATGCTTAATTTTTCCACTGTATTTGTATTCACACTTATACTATTATTATTAAAGTACACTACATTTGGCGATTAGAAAATGACCAGAAGATCCAGAGTCTGTCCCCAGTGTAGCCTCAGATTCCTGTTCTTGGCTGACAAGAATGAAACCCAAAAGTTTGGTGTGTTATGTGTTCAGAGATGCTGTTCTGCTTTTCAGAGTTATTATAACCTTCCTGTCAGCTCAAACCAGTCTGGATGTTCTCCTCTGACCTCGCAAATCATCACCAAGCCCAAAGAACTGCCACTCACTGGATGTTTTTTCCGTACCATTCTTTGTGAGAAAATCTAGAAAAAAAATTAATTGTGTCCGAATCTCAGAAAATCAGTTTCAAAAATACTCACACTAGTCCATCTGGCATCAACAACCATACCATGATCAAAATCACTGAGATCAACGAGTCACTGATGTCTGATGTGACGTGTACTCATTATTATTATTTATTATTTCCAGACTGCACATTAAAATGAATAACATGACCAGGAATGTATTCTTCCTGTTCCTTTGGAGCAAATTTATGAATAGATTTTTAGCACTCGTGACACAGATTGGTGGTGAGAGAGAACATTTTGTCTAACCTCAAAGGTCATGACCAGGATATGCATGTGACAGAGAGATTAGTGTCACAGACAGAGGAAGGAATTGGTAAAACAAAGCAGCAATTTTAGGTAAGGCAGTGATGACGTGATCATTAGTGAAAGGTTGGGACACAGGTTAATTGCTTTCCGCTTGAAATGATGGCACCTCTACAGTCAACACAGCAGCACTGCTGTGATTCATTTCAAGGAGACGTGATGAGGATGGTGATCACACTGCACAAGTTAAGCAATCTGTTATACTGTAGGTCTTCATGTCAGATGATCCATCAATTCTTAAGTTTGAGGTACAGTGTAATCTGTAAGTAATTGTACGGTGAAGTTGGTGGTGATATGATCCTGCTCAGTACTTGTAACGAAACAGTGGTCTTAAGGTTGATAGTAGGAAAGTCTATTCCAGGTAAACTCTTTATGAATGATAATGCTTTTTATACATTTTAAAGGGGGTCATAAGCTATTGCACAGTTTGCTGATCACCATTTGTGCAATGGTGTGTGATGTTCTATCTTAAAAGTTCCAAGTTGGTTCTAGATGTGGCATTTTTATTTGGAGTTTCTCAGACTATCAGCACCAAGGAAGTGCTTCGGCAAAGGACTGTACACTTTCTAGTCCAGGCTTCTTGAGGGCCTCTCTAACTAAGGGGCCCTGAGTAGTCAGTTCCACTAATCCCCCAGCAGTGACAACCTGGCCCTTAACATAATACATGAGAGAAAAAGAACAGACCACCCCCTCACTCTGATGGACATTCTGAGAAGTTTAAGGAAAAGGGTATTTGTGATGATTTTGGAGTCAGTTTCTAAAAGGTTTGTCTAATAATAATTTATCTTAATTAAATGTCATTCTATTGTAATATATAGACAAGATTAATCTCATGTATGTAAAACACCCAACTCCAAACACAAAATATAACACATATATAAATATAAAACCGTTTGAAACACTGGCTCGCTCTGGGAGTGCTATTGTAATGTGTTTGAATATAATCATTTGAACACACCATGTTTTCTTCAGTTTCAGCTCATAGTCATGTTATTGTGTTTTATAAAATTGAAATTATTTGTCTGTATAGATTGGGGTATTGGAGTGGGCTTTGTACTTCCTGCTGCACCAAGTAAGTCATTCATGGGTTGATAAATGCACCAATGAAATAAAGATGTAATCATGTTTTCCAGGGAAACAGCCTTTCATAAGTCTAAGGGTGTATAAGACTCCCAGTATAAGTCATTTGAGGCTGTCAAAGGCTATTTTGCTGCTAGTAGTCCAGGCTCTTTTGAAGATTGATGGCATCATACGTTGCTCTCATTACCAGGATAATTCAGCTTAAAACATATTTGCTTCTTCCAAGGGGTTAAATCCTCTCTGTGCTCAAGTAGTTTCTACAACATGATAACGAGTGCAAACATTTATACAAATCAATACAGAAAAGGTTGCAGGAACACCAAGTCAGTGTTTTGCAATGGCCGTCTCGGTGTCTGGATGTGTCCCCTACTGCTGGACTAAATTGGAGAGGGCAGTCCACATGCACACACCTAACAATATAAAGGAGCTTGAAATCTTCTGTACATAGTAGTGGACTAGATCTCTCTACAAGTGTCTCCAACCTGGTTAGACATGACAGAAATGACCAAATATTGTTGGCTTGTCAATATTCTTTGAAAACAGTGTTTGGCATGAATTGCACTACATTAAAAAGGTTCAAGGTCCACAGTTTGATTCTGAGCTTGAGATACTGTCTTTGTGGAGTTTTGCATGTTCTCCCCTGTGTTTGTTACCTCCAGGTTCTCCTGTGTCCTCCCGCCTCCTAAAAACATGCAAATTGGTCGATTGGCTATGATAAATTGCCCCAGGTATGAATGTGTGGTTATGGTGACCTGTGATGGACTTTCAGGGTGTTTGACACCTCATACCAGGTGTTCCTGGGATTCACCATGGTTACTGAAGATGACTGAATGTTTGAAGAAAAGAAAAAAAAGTGTTAAAATAAAAAAATCACATATTGTATGTATTATTCATTTTATATTTTCATTTTCATGCCAATAATTTTAGGGTTGACTGTCTTATTTAATGCCCAAACCCTAAGAATCATTAAACAGAAAAAAATTCCACCCAAGTGAACTATTCAAATGTTTTAATTGCTGTAGACATTTTAAACACCAAATACAAAAATGCACATTCAGGGTAAATATACATTTGAAGATGTTACTCAATACTATTCTCTTCTGATATATATATATATATATATATATATATATATATATATATATATATATATATATATATATATAAACTTCATCAGTTAAATTATAAATTTCTTTATATAAAATATACATTTCTTTATCAGTTTGTAAACAGGATCTCCTCATGAAATCAAACTACTGTATATGTGTTTGTTGTTTTTACTATAATACTTCATGGATGATTAAGTGAACTCCTCATTACTCTTTATTAAGTTGTACAGCTACAATGAATTAAGTGAAGCAGTTCAAACAAGACGTGCTCATCATTGGCTATAAACTATTTGGTTAAACCTAATTAAGGAGGTTTCGAAAGTTTTGACAAGTCCCTTGTGCAAACACGCTGTCCTCAGGGCTAACCATCCAGCAATTTCATTAACTCTTCTAATAGCCAAGGTGTCCATTACATGGCAGGAAGGAAAACATATATCTCCAATATTTTTCTCTGAGAAAACTAATAAGCTATAAAAGTCTAATAAATCTCAGAAATGGTTCCCATAAACAAAACCCTTCATTAAAATATATCCTTTCAAATGTCCACAGATAAAAAAAAAAAGAGGTGAAAAAATCTTCACCACAACACAAACACCTGCTGTGTGATTATCAATCAATTATATGAGGTTCACACAGTGCTAAAAGTCTGTTCTACCTCTAAGAATTATTTGAGCGTTACTCTGAATCATTCTGATTTATTCTGTTTATTCACTCTAGCCTTTCGCTGTCTCTACCAACTGATGTCTAGACACTCCATAATGTGTGAAAGATAACAGCCAATTCCAGACTGTCTGATAGTGTGACCCTAACTACCACATGAAGAATGGAATAATTAGTGTGAGCACTTAAATATGGCAGGTTCATATCCTTCATAAATTTCATAGCTCATGTTCTTAAAAACCTAAGAGCTTAAACATTTATGAGGTTGCTGAGGGTCATGAATCTCACGGTGTTACGTGGCTACACATATCACGAAACCTGAGTAACTTCACTGTGCAAAATATAATAATAAGAGTTTTTATCCAGTGAGTTACATTAGCAAACTGAACAAGACTGATCAATAGCCCCTACCATGACTGATTAACTTATTAATTTAGCTATTAATTTTGCTTGATCACAAATGAAAATGCTGATCCCAGAAACTGCTCATGCAGTCCTTGCTTAATTATGTCATAAAAATATTTAAAAATTGTTATGAAGCAAAATTGGATGAATTTATTAAACCAAGATTGCTTACTGTAATTTTTCATTTGATCAAAATTCTTCTTTGACAAGCAGACATCGTTGCTCAGTCTTTATTTCTCTCTCTCTTTCTCTCTCTCTTTCTGCCAGTGAATCTGTTTGAAGGCTAATATTCCACCATTCACCAGCTGCTCCCTTGGCAACACTGGCGTTTCTGTTGCCATGGCAATACTCACTCGAGCTTAGCCAGGCATAAGGTCTGGCACACTGCCATGCCAACGTGTGAGTGCATGGCAGTTGGTTTGGATTTTTATCTATGGATGTGTGTTCCAGGGTACAACTGTGTGTATGTATGTGTGTCTGTGTGTGTGTGTGTGTGTGTGCGTGTGTGTGTTGTGCCCAGGACAGGTGTATGTGTGAGTGTTTGTGGTCATCATAAATGTGCATGTGTGCATCTGTGCGTGCATATGTGTGCAGGACAGACATGCGTTTGGGGAAAGTCAGGGTGTTTGGGACTGCCCCAAAACTGAGTGTGTGTGTGTGTGTGTGTGTGTGTGTGTGTGTGTGTGTGAGGAATTTTGTAATTAACTGTCATTCTCTACAAGAATTCTACTTAAACACAGAGTTGTTACTTAAAGGCTATCACTGTACATTAATGTTGATCCTGACACTTGTGTCACAGAAGATAAGCCATATACATTTATAAATGAAAGAAGTACATTATCACATTGATATCCTTTTTAGGATATTGTAAAATATATCTATAATGGAAAATATATATATATATATATATATATATATATATATATATATATATATATATATATATAAATGGAATATGAACCATTAACCAAACAAACTTTGTACAAATACATACTGATAGCAATCTCCCTTTTAGAATGTGATGTTCAAATCAGGGTTTTTTGGGCTGTAGTACACACACACACACACACACACACACACACACATACTCAGCAGGAAGGAAGCTTCTGCTGTCTGCTGTGGTTCAGTTGCCCCAGAAACCAGGTGATGCGTACGCACACGGAGTGTGTAGCAGATGACATAACAGATTCCATGACGAAAACAGTGACAGCACAGAAAACCTGAGAGATGGAAGAGGTGAGGATGTGATTTGTCGCTTGTTTAAAGACACCAGTTGAGACTAAAACTGATACATTTAAAGGAACATGATGTCATAAATTCAATGTAATTAAGCGGAAATCATATTATTGCCATACATGAGGAAATCTATTTTAGATTATACCTCAACACTGGTGAATGCTCTGATTAGCTCAGAAGGCATTGATTAATTTGTCTATAACATCAGTCATGACGTTAGTGCCAGCTGTAATTCAAATCATTAGGTTCATATTCTAATGCATTATTGCTTTAATAGTAACTACTAATTCACAGGGACTTGTATGGTGGAAGCTCCACATTATCTATGGCTAATAATATATGGATAAAAATATATTGCTATTTAAACATTGTGTTTGTTAAAGAAAAATGTATAATCAGTCATACAGCGAGGGGACTTTTATATATAACATTCACAGACAGAGTCTCCGGTGTCAGGGCTGTGTAGCAATAAGTACACTGTAAAAGTAAATCAGGACAGGACAATGTGTGTTCTGGTTTCCTGCTAACATGACAAGCTGCATATTTTTGTCTTATTAACTCTAAGACAGAAAGAAAAGAGGCTAGTGAGGGAATGAGGTTATAGCTATTATAACCTAAGTGATAACAGGTGCTAACTTGTTTTGTGGACACTCTACATCATTAAATGTAACTAAGAATGGTTAAAAAATGTTATGTTATTTTTTTAGAAATTAAAAATTGTAATCACTGGCAAATTGTTCTGGTATAATAGAAGTAAAACACTTCAAGATGTTCTGTTATTGTAAAATAATAATTATAACTTCAGGGTGGTAATGGTGTCACAACATTGTGTTCTTTAATTGCTGATTATTTTCCTACATTAGCACACCCTGTTGTGTTTTATTCCTCACTTGAATGACTCCACAGCTAACAACAACAACAGTAATAATAATAATAATAATAATAATAATAATAATAATAATAATAATAATAATGATCAACTCTTTGTAACAGGTAAATTCTGATACTTGAATTAAACCCTTTAAATGCTGATGACATTACAAGTTATCTTATTTTAGAAGACGGACCTCATCAAGCCAAGACACTCTGGTTGAGTTTTAAGATCTGTACTTTTTCTACTTGAAAAAACTATTTTATTCGAAGTTTTCTGTTCCTCTCATATGTCTATTTTATTTTCTGCAAAATGAACCGCCAAGGTTTAAAAAAAAAAAAAAGCGCTATATAAGTGCAGACCATTTACCATTTACCATACTACAGAATATAAATGATTTCTAAAATGGCTACATGATTGCAAAAGTTTATCCAGGAAATTGCTTGTAGTCCTTGAGATGCTGCTTAAAGAATAATAAATTTTTGTAATTTTTATAGTTTTATACCTTTAGAGCATGACACAGTTCCCATTTAGCAAAATATTCATGTTAGTTACAGTTGAAGGGCCTGAACAATTCTGTAAATTCTTGTATGCAGCTGCAAAGTGATTTCTCGTGTTGACCTTAGAATCACATCACCATGTCTACTTTTAACTTCCTCATGTGACCTTCACAATAGCAGAGTAACAGCTTCAATAAAGCAGTGTATTATTAATGAGCCACGGTAGCCACGTGCACACACCACATGTCTGCTTAGAAGCCAAAATAGTCTTGCCCTGGGGCTTTTCAGTAGACAGAGTCTTCCTAAGGAAGGAAACTAGGACCCCCTTCCCTTCTCTTAATGCGCCCCAGCTGTTTTGACTGCAAATAGTAGCGACTGTGAGCGGGACAGCCTCAAAAGAGTCTAATTCCCACTTAGCCAGCACTTAGGCTAAGATTTATTGTTTCCTGGTAAGGGAGGCCTGATTAAACAGCGTGGCGAGGATAATTCTGATAAGCACACACTGGAAACCAGCAAGGTTTAGACTGTGCCTGTCACATAGCAAAGATTTTACATTATTAGTGTTCCGGGCTTCTCAGGAAGGAGGAATAAGTTTTAAGTGACTTGTTGGAGTAGTAAAGTCACACAGAATGTACATTTTAGCATTAGCAGGATGTCAGACTTGATAGCACATCCCTATATATCTCCTGTAGGTGGATTAATGGTGTGGCAAACAATGTTGAGAACTTAATAAAAATAAAACCTCATATATACAGTCATGAAAAAATAAGTACACCCAATGGAAATTGCTGTTGTTTTTAACATATTTGGACGAGCAAACTTTTGATTCTCTCTGAAACAGTTAATAAAGGTTATACGCTCTATTAAATTACACATGAAATTGACATATTGTAGTAATTTTCACAATTTAAATGAACAAAAAACAGATTAGTCACATGGAAAGAGTAAGTACACGCCTACATTTGTCACACCTTCAAATCCATAAAATTAGAATCAGGTGTTCAAGATTTGATGCCAGTGATTAGAGCCTGCTTAGGAAGTGCAGGTGGAACCTGCTTTATTTATACCACTCTCATATCTAATGTCTGGTGCTCCCTTTGTTATTGATGTGTGTGGTGTCATCAGGCCAAGATCTAAAGAGATCTGTAAGGCCTTCGGAAAAAACGGTTGTGGATGCCTATGAGTCTGGCAAGGGATTTAAAAAGATCCCAAATGATTTGAAATACATCGTTCCACTGTAAGAAAAATCATCTACAAATGGCTCAGATTTCAAATGACTGCCAATTTGTCCAGTAAATTCAGCCCAACAGCAGACCATCTGATGCAAAAGAAGTCTCCAAGAACCCTAAAATTTTATCAAAGGATCTGCTAGTAAGTCTTGCAAGTGTTGGTGTCAGAGTGCATGCTTCTACAATCAGAAAGACATTGCACAAATTTGACCTACATGGGAGGCGTGCCGGGAAAAATCCTTTCCACTCTTTCCGAGTGGCCAGTGGCGGTGGAGTGCATTGCCTATTGTTTTCTCTGTGACGATGGTACCTGCTGCCTCCAAGTGTTTCTGGAGCTCTTTCCGAGCGTTTCTTGGCTCTTGGGCTACTCTTCTGACTATTCTTCTGACTCCCTGGTCAGAAATCTTGTGAGGAGCTCCTGTGCGTGGCCGGTTCATGACGGAGTGATGTTGCTTCCACTTGCAGATTATGGCCGCAATGGTGCTTACTGGAGAATTCAGAAGTTTTGAAATACCTCTGTATCCAATTCCATCAATATGTTTTGCAACAATAAGGTTCCGATGGTCTTGAGAGAGCTCTTTGCTTTTACCCATCATGAGATGGTTCTTGTGTGACACCTTGGTAATGAAAAGCCTTTTTATAGACCATCAATTTACTAACCCAGCTGATATTAATTTACACAGATAGGGGGTATAATTATTTTCTAACTACTTATGGATTTCAGATGGTTCCTTGCCTTACCTTACCTATGAGAACTGCTTTTTCTTACCGTTTTCAATACTTTTTTCCCGTGTCATTCCACTTTATTACACATAACTTTATTTATGGACTTTAATATTGTGAATTCTTTATATTTGTGGATTTCTTGAGTTAATACTGATGTCTGGTGAAAATTTCATATGAATAGCTTCATTGTAAATATATTTACTGAAAAAAAATGTTGACGTGTTCAATACTTATTTCTCCCACTGTATCTATTATGTGAAATGCCATAAATGTATTATTAAAGGGTTTTCTGTCATTGATTTACTGCCATTTAAAAGGATCCCCATGAATGCAGGATTATTAAGGTTATAAGGTTTAACACATTATAGTCCTTACATACAAAGAAGCTTGTAGAAAAGAAGACTGATATGAATTTGCTTTACTGTACACAGTACTTTCCTCAGTATTACTATATGTTTATTACTTTAGCAAAATAAATGATGAACTATAGGGAAAACAATGGGGGGGACTATAGGAAATTAAAACAACAGAAAGAAAGAAAGAAAGAAAAGACAAGACAAGACGAGATGCCCTGTAATTGGTGAATTTATTACCAAATTATATTGTGAAAAAATTACATACACAATGTGTAACATTTTAACTTAAGATATCTGTGTAAGACAAAGGGAAAGCTATGATCACTATTTCTTATTCTAACCTTAACTGTTCGTATTTTCTATGAAAATAAATATAGTTAGTTTCTAACAAATTTGTCAATCCATTTTGGAGAAACATATCTGCATGAATATGTGAGTTGGTTTAACACATTAAACCAAGTCTAATCCATATGGATAAAACTATTATGACAAATTCTTTTGTCTACATATGCCTCTCCCCCTCTGAGACTGTGACTAGGATTAAGCCAACAAGTTTGGACTAGGCACACCTCCCTCAAACATCTTTTCAATAAATCCATGCCCCTGAAGAATCTGAGGCACTGGAGCAGAGGGATAAAGGCAGGGGGGTCACCTCTCTTTAATCACTGTGATCGTTCAGTCATTTCCAGGGTTCGACCTGTGATGTTTGAACAGCAGTAACAAGGCACTCGCACTCCCCCTAAAGAAGTGTGCATGCTGGAAGCGAGCCCGAGTTCTGACTCACACAGAAGCCGGAAACCTCTCTGAGGTGATGGATCCCTTCCTCTGTAGACAGTCAGCATAAGGGGAAAGGGGAGGGAGTAACAAAGGAGAAAACTGGGATTTAAAAATAGATAAAGCTTACAAGGTATTCAGTTGATCCATTATACCATATAAAATTGCATGTATGTCTCTTAGGCTTTTAAATGAAGAAAGCTTTATTACACAAGTATTACACCAACACTTGAGCCTTGATCATTAGCTTAGGCTATCGGGATCTCAAAATCCTCAAAACAAGACATGTGCATGCATGTTAGTCCTCCTTACTGAATGATAATGAGAACATCTTTGTCAAATTTAAAAAGAAATACACATAGAATGAACAGGCTGTTGCAATGGGCTCACAAAATGACTTGATCATAAGATCATGCATTGTGCATGCCCTTGATACACAAAGTTTCTACCCACCTAAAAGTTCTCAATTTTGTGGTTGTGATGTAAGAATAATGAGAATAAGCCAGTACACTTGTTTGATAATGAATCATAAAATGAGCATATGGCGTGTTTCAGATAGTAATTAAGTCACGATCAAAGATGACATAAATTAGCTAGCTAGTGTGCAAATGAGCTCTTATTTCAAGAGTGAATAATAATAATAATAATAATAATAATAATTAATAATAATAATAATGGGTGCACGGTGGCTTAGTGGTTAGCACGTTCGCCTCACACCTCCAGGGTCCAGGGTTCTTTGCTTTTACACATCATGAGATGTTTCTTGGGTGACACCTTAGTAACAAAAAGCATTTTTATAGACTTTACTAATCCAGCTGATATTAATTTGCACAGATAGGAAGTATAATTATTTTAATAAATTTTAATTAAATAATTATTAACTACTTATGGATTTCAGCTGGTTCCTTGCCTTACCTTGCCTTGGAGAACTGCTTTTTCTTAGCGTGTTCAATACTTTTTTCCTGTGTCATTCCACTTTTTTACATTTTAAACTTTATTTATGGACTTTAATGTTGTGAATTCTTTATATTTGTGTATTTCTTGAGTTAATACTGATGTCTGGTGAAAATTTTATGTGAATAAACTCATTGGAAATATATTTACTGAAAAAAATATTCATGCATTCAATACTTATTTCCCCCACTGAATGTTTTTTCTATTGGAATGGGTAAGACCTACATAGTCATTACAAGTGTGTTTGTGAATGAAAATAAGCTATTCTAATTATATTAAGGTTTGCTTATATTATAGCATATATTGTCCTGTTGCATGAGACCACACTTCTTCTAAAAAAAAAAGAGAATTATCATGGGCATACCCATTAAATCATACTTTTGTATACTGACTGCATACAAAAAACAAATCCAAAACTCAAATTCAATAACTCTGCATTCCACTCTCAGTTGGAGCTGCCACTCTGTGCAGACATTGTCCCTTATGGAGACCACTAATGTCCACTCAACTCCCATCTGAGTGGCTGATGAATGAAGGAACAATAGCTCTCCTGGTGGCTCCCACTTTCCATGGCTTGCCCAGAGTTTGATTTGATTTGCCCAGCTTGAGGCACCGAATCTGAGAACAAAAGTGGTATAAGAAAGGGGGAGGGGTGGGGGTGGTGGGTCCCCTTATGAAGTAGCTGAAGGTACAGGGATTCAGATTGAGCTAAACTCACTATACCCCACTTTGGGGTCCCGACTGGGAAGGACACAGGGAAATTCTGACAATGACATAAAAGGGACCTTCCGAAGGTTTTTTATTGTAAGGAAGTGACGGCCATGAATGGTGACAGAGCTTGAATGAGTTCTCTTAAGGTGATGTGTATGCCTTGTTACTGACCATTGTGGGCACAGCATGGGGGGCAGGCAGGGTGACAGTCCATTTTTTTTTCCAAGGAGGTGTTCATCCTTCTAGGAGGCCAGGGAATCTTCAAAGTTACACCAACTCGGACCTCCAGCATCACCATCATTGTTCCCATGTGGTGGGCCAGGATCTTTGAAAAGCCTGTGGCAGAGTGTAGGCCTCCTGTTAAAGGAGACAAGTCAAACTGTGTATACTGCGCTAGCTTTCATGGGCTCTTTCAGGTGCCTTAGGATTGATCTGTGTTCATTCACATGACAAGTATGTCCATCAGGATCTATTTATTGACAGCTTAGGAGATGAGTACACCATGTTTCTTTTGTCAGGGTGTTCTTTCAGTGAAGATAATACCTCCTTTTCTAATTTGTGTTGAGACACTGGACTGCCAAGGAATTCCTGTGTCTTTCAGAAGCCACTTCTGAAAGACACTCACTTTTGTTGGCAGCGGTTTGGACATTAATGGCTGTGTGTTGAGTTATTTTGAGGGGACAGCAAATTTACACTGTTACACAAGCTGTACACTCACTACTTTACATTGTAGCAAAGTGTCATTTCTTCAGTGTTGTCACATGAAAAGATATCATCAAATATTTACAAAAACGTGAGGGGTGTACTCACTTTTGTGACATACTGTACATATATCACCATTTCAGTTAAGGAACTTCTATTTCTATGCTCCTGTATGAGGCAGATACACCTATTAAAAGGTAAGATGACGGATGAATACTTCTAAGAAGTATAATAATTCTAAGAAGTACTATTTTTCATCTCATGAGTTTTGACATAAGCCTTGCAAATGGAACATAATGTGTTTTTAAAATTATATTATATTTTATTTATATTATATTTCTCTTCTTCTTTTCGTGTCGAGGTTCCACTTCACATTTATTATATTATATTATATATTCATTTATATTATATTTATATTTATAGTTAAGCAATATTTATGACTGTGTAATGAGTCTCAGTGTAGGTAACCTACTAAAAACACTTCAGTGTTTCACAAAAGAGCTTTAATACCTACTTTTGTACAGCCCAATCCTTTAAGATAGACTGCATATATCAAAAGGTTATGAATTAGATGCAAGTAAGCATCTTGAATTTTGGAGGAAATCATATCCAATCCAAGGCATGCAAAACTAGGACTAGCACTAGGATCCAGATCTAAGAAATATAAGTGGTAAAAAAAATTAAGTAAATTGTAAAAAAAAAAAAAAAACCTAATAGTAATAATAAGTGCATGTTGATAATATGTGAAGTAAAATGGGAAAAAATCTAGGCTACATGTCTGAAATTATAGCAGGTTTGCCATTGGATTTTAAATTGCTGCCTTGCTGTGAAGTACCGTATATCATTCAGTGAGGCAACGTCATCTATTTCACTAACCATGGCAGACTATGTCAATGACATACATCACTAAATGGATCTAAAATTTCGACTGACTATGTCAGCATGTTAAATGATGCTGTGCAGCTCTATGGCGGAGTGGCAGAGGTTCCTAGCAGATTTATAGAGTATTTTATAAGATTATATCATTGCAATATACTTATGAATCACAAGGGAGATTAACCTTAGTCACAAGTAATTTATATTGGATATCTACAGGATTCTCAATGTGTCCTTATGTTCACTGAAGTAATGCAAGTCAGCTGGATCAGACATGCATGTTTACCCAATCACTTAAAATCTCTTTTGGCATAAATACAACAAAGTCCATCCGTATAATGTTAACAGAAAATGTCTGCATATTTAAAAATAAACATTTTCTGTATATGCTTGTCTGAGATGAGCTCTTGTAATTGGTTAAAAAGTAATGCACTGTAATGCATTTGTGCTACATATAAGTGTCCTGGCTCATTGATTAAACTGTTCCTGGCTCACGTTACATTGTTTTATGAGGAGATTTATTTTATGATAGCACAGAACTTGAAAAATCTCTAGAAATAGTTGATCATGAAATGTGTCTTGTGTGGTATTAGTGGCTATGCAGATACAATGTTAGCTAGAATAACCATGCGTTTCAGAAAACACGCAAAAAAAAATAAACAGAGTTTGTCAGTTTCTTTTAGATTTATTTTATGTCCAAATTTGAAGTGCAATCATTGAAAATAATTTTTTTTTAAAAAAGCAACCAGAATGAGAAGTGTTCACTACTAGCTACAGTGCATGAATATTTATGTCTCTTGGAATATTACTTCATAATCATTATGATTCCATGGCTGTGCATTAGCACTCATTTCATTTTTTTTACTTTTACAGGTTATCTTCATCAGGTAAGTGCAAATCATATAGTTTATATCACATTCAGTAACCACTCAATCCTGGTCCAGTTTGTAGTGGATCTGGAGCCTGTCCCAGGAACACTTGGCGTGAGGCAGAAATACAACCCGGAAGGGATGCCAGTCCTTTAGAAGGGAAGTATGCAGACACATATTCACACACTCACTCCTAATGACAATTTTTCATAGCCAATACACTTACTGGCAAGTTTTTGGGAGGTAATTGGAGGAAACTGGAGAACCCAGAGTAAATCCTCATAGACACAGGGAGAACATACACAGAAACTCTGCACAGACAGTGTTAAAGTCTCAAGATTGAACCAGGGACCCTGGAATTGTGAGGCACCGATGGAACCCACTATGCCACTGTGCCACCTATTATTGGTTATATTCAGATACTTAAATCCTATTACAACAGGCAACACTAACAACAAGAAGACACGTGTGTACAACAAAAGTATTTATAAACCCTTACAAAGCCCTGGCACTGAAGACCTATTCTGTGACTATTAAATAAATGTCACATTTTTATTCTGTGTATTATTACACTTACACTCACTGTCCACTTTAATAGGAACATCTGTACACCTGTTCATTTATGCAGTTATCAAATCAGCCAATCATGTGGCAGCAACATAATGCAAAAATTCATGCAGATACAGGCCAAGTGCTTCAGTTAATGTTCACATCGAACATGGCATGGATGTTAGTACCAGATGGACTGGTTTGAGTATTTCAGAAACTGCTGATCTTCTGGGATTTTCTCTAGAGTTTACACAGAATGGTGAAAAGAAAAGAAAAAAAAAAACACTGAGTGAGCGACAGTTGTGTAGGTGGAAACACCTTGCTGATAAGAGAGGTCAAAAGAAAATGGCCAGATGGTTCCAGCTGCCAGGAATGATATAGGAACTGAAATAATCACTCTTTTTACACTACAACTGTGGTAAGCAAAAAAAAAAACAAAAACCCATCTCAGCATGCATAAAAGATTGAATATTGAGGTGATTCAGGTTCCACTCCTGTCAGCCAAGAACAGGAATCTGAGGCGATCATGAACACAGGCTCCTCGAAACTGAACAGTTGACGATTAGAAAAAAAGATCACTTGTTCTTTTTCCAATCTTCAATTGTCCACTGAAGCTCTTGATCTGTATCTGCAGGATTTTATGCTCTGTGCTGCTACCACATGGTTGAATGATTGGATAATGTCATCAATGAACAGGTGTACAGATGGTCCTATTAAAGTGGACAGTAAGTGTGTATTATATATTAAGTTCCGGTGAATGACCTCTTACTACAGAAATGATAAATGATTAGAACCAGCACATTAATATAAATCTAATTCATGTGACATATCAAATGCACCACTGTCAGAGCTTCTGTTTTAGATACCGAATCAACACCTTTTGATCAATGAGAATCAAGAATTCAACCATACTGTGGTATGTTCTTTAAAGGACCATTCCTGAATAATTCATAAATTCCTTCATTGGGATATCTGATTTTGAAAACACTGTGATAAAAAGATTTGAATCCAACAATTGAATGGTGCTCAGGATTAGACAGACCTAAAGAATGCGTTGGGTGACTGTGCAAATGCAGATTGTAGGTTCCCTACAATCTTCTGGGTGTACTCTAGGAAGTCTAGACTGTAATTAGGTTTGACTTAAATAGTGGGTTTTATTGCTTTCTCAAAGAAATGTCCTTAGATTCAGAATGTGAAGCTTTCCAGCAGTGTCTGTGCCCAGTTAATAAATATGAGCTGGAAGACCACGCTGTTGTTTTCTTTACTTAGGTGAGGCAACAGTCACGCAATCCAAAATAATTCATCTATTCCCTGAAATGGTGGAGTGATATGGGAGATTATGTGAAATGAACCTGGAGTTAAGGAGACAGCGGCAGCCGTTGACTGGGATCTAGGAATGTAGTGACACAGGCTGGCACAGACCTCAGAACAGACCTCTAGAAAAAAGAATTGGGAATTCAATGAGCATCTCTGAATATGTAAAATAGTAGTTAGCAAGCTAATCATCAGCGTCCTCATTAACCCAGTCTTAATCTATAGTATGCCGTAACTGTCAGTGTTTTAGCTTTAGTATTGTATTGTACATTGTGCTGCCTCCCCCTCCCAACATGAATCCATACCATCTACCATATTAATAAAATAAGCACATAGTATATTTGCTGATTAAAGACAACCAAGTGTCTAAATGCTGTAGTAAGTGCAGTGATACATGGCATCTTTAGGACTGCTTTCCACTGAAATACATGAGTATAACTGTGCTGCGCTTTCACCATAATTAGATCTGACTCCACTGTAACTTACTTTGTGGACACCATGGTGTTCTCTAACGAAACAGTATCTTTTGTCATGGAGAAACAGCAGCATAACTAACTGAATTTCTCTATGGTACGACTCCAACATAATGGCCTCCTCTAAGCAAATTTGGCAGCTCTGGGTTGTGCTATAGCTGAGGTGGATGGAAGAACAATGAAATACTATTATTCCTGAGCAGACCACGATTATCAGCTCCTTTGTAAACGGTGAGGGAGCTTCTTCACCGGGGCAGCTTCGTGAAGTGTATGTGTGCAATATGTGTGTGTGTGTGTGTGTGTGCGCGCGTGTGTGTGTGCGTATATCATCAAGCACGAATGCCCTAAATGTCTATGAAAGTGAAAAATGACAAGTTCTACAAAATGTAGCCGTCACCATGGTCCAACTCTGAATATTTATATAAATAAATAGACGCTTTGGTTAGGCTTCCTTTAAAGCGTGCACTTAAAACTTTATGGCTGAGCTTATAATTCTTTTTTAGTTGGAATAACACATGCTGTAGTTATAGTGATTTTTAAATATCAGCTTTACCATTCATGTTTAAGGTAAAATATGATTTTTAATCTTCAAATAATGTTACCCTAATAATGAATAGCCTATCTCTGTGTGAAACTCTATGTGCTGCATCTTGACCAGGTCTCCCTGGAAGAAGAGATTGTGATATCTCAGTGGGCTCTTCCTGGTTAAATAAAGGATTGATAAATAAATAAAATACATAAAAAAATAAATTTAAGTCAGGAAGGACCATTGTACTAGAGCTCTAAATTCACATAACCCTGGTGAATAACATCAAATATGCGTTAAAGAATATATTTTCCATGACGTGATATTTAGAATTTAAAAAGATATAATGGTACATGCTGTGGCTTTTTAAAATGTTTATTTTATATGAATGTGAATTGATGATATTTAATGAATTAATGAGATTTCAGCATGAATGTCCCCTTCTTACATTAACCCTACATTATAAAAAAATGTAACAGATGACTTAATATTCATGGTAATTCATGGAAAACATATGCTAAGCTTGACATTTAATAAATAGTTAATCTTTTCATTGGTAATAACCTCAAATAAATGTTTTGCAAGCTGCAGATAAATCAGTGAGTAAGAGGTGTTTACCCATTCAGCTACAAATAAAAAAAAGTTGTAGTTGATGTCTGTATTTGAGTTTATATGCTCATAAATAGTTATAGTTACATGCATAATACTGATTCATTTTTTCAATTGTTATTATTTTTGCACACACATTAGGATTGTATTACCTCAATTTTTTGTCTCCAATTTACTACACTGGCACATAAAAAAAAATAAACTAATTATTATTTTTTATGATCAGGCCAGTTGATTTAGCAAAAAAGCACATTACTATAAGAACACCACACCCATGGTGAAGCATGGTGGTGGCAGTATCATGCTTTAGGACTGTTTTTCTTCAGCCAGAACAGGGGCTCTTATCAAAGTGGAAGGAATCATGAATAGCCGCAAATACCAGTCGATTTTAGTGCAAAACCTTCAGGTCCCTGCTAGTAAGCTGAAGGTGAAAAGGAATTTAACCTTTCAGCATAACAATGACCCAAAGCATACATCCTAATCAACAAAGGAATGGCTTAACCAAAAGAAGATCAGTGTTTTTGAAAGAGCTCGCCAGAGCTCAGACCTGAATCCAAGTAATAATCTGTGGGGTGACCTGAAGCGGGCTGTGCACAGGAGCTGCCCTTACAATTTGATGGATCTAGAATGTTTTTGCAAGAGTGGGGAACTATTGCCAAGTGGAGATGTGCCACACTGATAGACGCTTACTGAAAAGACTGAGTGCTGTAATAAAATCAAAAGGTGCTTCAACTAAATATTACTTTTTCTCTGAAATGTCTAAGTTTGGTTTTCACTGGCATTGTACAGGTTGTAAGTTTTACATTACAGTTGAAAATGTTCTGTTATGAATTATCTTTGTTTAATTTTTTAACATCACAAAAACCTGTTGTTTTAACAGTATGTAGACTTTTTATATCAATTGTACTGTACATATCTTAATATATTACTTCATATACTGTATATACTTAATATGTGCAAACCTACAATTAGATGTTTATTGCATTCATTGCCTTCTCATTAGTATATTATTTATTATACATCTTTATTATTATTATTATTATTATTATTATTATTATTATTATTATTATTATTATTATTTTTAAAATGCTACACTGCATTGAAATTTTTACTGCAGCAAAATATAGTTAACAAAATATAAAAACTCTAAAAGCTTTATTAGATTGCATTTTCTATCGACTGATATTTGTTCTACCTAATTTAAAGGGGGTGAATACCCTGAAAAGTAAGATTAGAAAAATTTAATTACATCACCATAATTTTTCCATTTTAGACCTAATTTAATTTATGTTGTTAGGTTGCATCAGAAGGGTAAAAACATCAGGAGCTAATTGTTATACCATCTTCAACCACAAGGCACAGCTGTTTTTTTTTGTTTGTTTGTTTGTTTGTTTGTTTGTTTGTTTTTGCCTTATTACACTATGTGAGACAGAGTAAAAACATTCCAGGGAGCTAAATAATACAAATTAGCATATCACGAAAAAGAAACTGCAGGGAGAGCTTATCTTACAGACTAATAGTTAATACTTATGACATTATCACATGGATTTTTATTGATGAAATGAGTGAACATAAATGTTTATTGAGTAAATTTGTTCATTTGAACAATATATTGGCCAATCAAGGACACTCACGATTAAGTTTCACATGCAGAGAAACGACCAACACTTTGGCAAGCAAAAAAGCAATAACAGCAAGTGGGAAAGAATATTGGATTTTTTTTTGTTGTTTGTTTGTTTCTGATAGGCTACAATTGTTTATGTCATAGAGCCTCTATGCTGCAGTATAAAAAATTGGGATAGCTGAATGACTGGTGATCATGTGACAATAAGCTTCAGGAGAGGCAGGCACTGGTGTTACATTATTATTATTATAACTTATTATAAATCGTCAGATACATGTGAATGTAAATTTTGCAGATATCCAGTCGATAGACAATTAGAACAATTCAGCTGTCCACATGTTCTGCTTGACTGCTCAGGTTTGCATTTAGGAGGCCTCTGGCTAATATGAACATGCCTAGCATGTCATGTTTTCACTTTTCAAAAATTTACTTTTCAAGTTCTGCAAGAGTAAGTGCCAGAGTGCCAGAGGCAGACTTATGCACAAATTCTTCATTAAAAAAAAAAAAAAACCATTAACCATCTTCACTGTGAAAAAATGTTATCTCAGGCAAATCCATGTTCTTATCTGGCCAGGGTCAGAACTACAAGGCAGCTGAAACACCAACTGGTAAAGAGACAAAGATCTCAGAGCTAAAGGGATAGACACTTATATCTGAAGTAGGACCATAGGCTGAAGTGTTTACAATAGACTTTAACAAAAGTGAGTGCTCTGTGACTCACTATCAGTATTTCATTACAATTATCAAATCAGCTGTCACTTTCATTTCAACACCTAAAGTATTGACCCTTCTAGAAAGACTGATTCTTATCATGAAAGCTGAAAGTGACTTTCGGAGAAAAATTACGAGTTATAACTGAGCCATGCTATGGGGTAAAAGCACTAAAGCAATAACTGGTATCACTGGATAAGAATCTGCTAATGATACAGCCGTCAGAGAACAAACACAGCTGTATCTCAGGTGATATTCCCTCGTGAACTCACTTTCTCCCTCACCCTTCAGCTGTTAAGGTTTGTTTTTGCTCATAGGTTTCCATGCTATATTTAGACACAAGGAATAACAGATGGATAGAGAAAGAACGATACAACTCATCAGCTACTTAGCAAGATGACTTTACGAGATGAAAGTGTTTCAGCTGGAAAAAACATTAAACTGTCAGACCAGGACAAATCACTGCTGTGAATACACTTTGTATGCATTTCCAGTGTCTTTAGTAAGAGTGGCAACAAGACTGCAGATTTCAAAATACTCAAGTATTACTATCAAATATGGTTTTTGTTCAGTGGCATGTTGAAAGCTCGATGTTGTACAACAGAAAGAGGCAATATTGCAGAACATAATAACTAAAGGCCAAGGTTTCAGAAAGGCACTTGACTTTTAGACAGACAGTCAGTGATCACAACACATGAGTCATACATCCCTACACATACCCAGAAGTTAAATGGGGAGACGTACTGCTTTCATGGGTGCCATAAAAAAAACAATACCATTTTTATAGTATATGACGTTGCTTTAGTTAGATTTAGATGGGACGGGATACACAGACAGTATCATCATTTCAAGTTTGATCCCAGGAGCCTGTTGCTGTAATTCGTGCAATCATGTATTCAGACTGTTTTCTGTAAAAGATACATAGTAGAATAAAGCCTTTAAACTAGTTAAATGACCACAGTAAATGCTTTAATGATCAAGTGTATATATGCAGCAGTGAACAGTTGCATACTGCTCCACTGTTCCTGTTTCGATCCTGACCGCAGCTACTGCCTGTTTAACTAACGATAATGAGGTAAAGACCACATGCTTTAATTTCCGGGTTCCTTCCACCCCCAAAAAAATTCCAGTAAGTGAATTTGGCTACAATAAACTGCCCTTGGTGTAAATGTGTGTGTGAGCATGGTACCCTGCAATGGCCAAGCATCCAAGCTGTATTTACAATTTGCACCCGTGTTCCAGGTATAGTCTCTGTGACCCTGACCAGGATAAAGCAGTTATTACAGATGAAAGACAAAGATTCAAACAAAGCATGATTATGTATTCGGATTTAATTTGATTTAATTCCAGTGAGGTTATAAGGAAAACAAAAACCCCACCAAATAAATCCCAGTTGAAATAATAGAATGTACGTATTGATAAATCTCTTAAAGAATGAAGTCTGCACACATTTGTTTCAGTGGGAATAGTTACACAGACAGATTAAACAAAATGTTTTTTTGCCTTCATCGGTGTTGTCGAGGGGACTTTTCATGTCTCCCACGTAGGTTCGAGGATTAGCAAGGAAATTTAGTTATATTAAATCACACTACACTTTTTAAAGGTTGCAAATCACCATGTGACATGCTTAACCAGATGTGCCTTTGATTGCTGGACAAGGTCGCAGAACAACATCAAACAATAGCTGATTCCTCCAATATGACATGCAATTAAAACACCACTCTTCATTCCATTTTAATTATTTATTAGCACAAATACAAGAATAAACAAGAAAAAAGAATAAATATACTATGTGTCCCACCCTCCTTATTCCCAGTGAAGTCCACCTTACGTGTATTAATAAAAAAAGACAGTGGTCACACATCCATAGTTAAACCATGTCCTCAGGAACATGGCAATTCATAAATACTTATGATCACCACGGTCCATATAAGAACGATAATATAAGCAGATATTTCCCTGTATTGCAACATCAACATAATTTTTTTGGCTGCCATCACTTATGTGTAACTCTAGGCAATGGACTAGTTTGTCTATATGGATGTACCAGCCCTGGTGATATATTATCCCCTTGAGGCAGATCCTGTACTTGCTTTCCAGGGAACAAGGAAACGCCAAGGAATAAAATCTCTTTCTGCAAGAAAAATTCATCTCATTCTACAAAAAATAAGCGCCTGTGTAGGGGTGTAGCTGGGGCACTCAAGCATCAGACAAGTAGACACTAGTTTGAACAAGTAGCTTATTAGTGCTGAAACAAGGCCAGTTCATTATGATCATTGCTAATGTTTATTCAGAATTGTGATAAAAGATTTACATTACCTTACACAGAAATGGGTAACGCATATTGACTTGTAGAACACACACAAAACCAGTTGTAATATAGTCTAAGAAACAAAAATACACGCAGTTATGATGAGAGACATCACTGCACCAATGGCTCTGACTAAAGCTATTAGCATTATCTGCTGACCTGGCCTCTAACATAAGCCATATAAATAAGGGCAGGCATCAACATAGAATCCTATGTTTATTTTTACTCTTTCTCTCTTGCTGTCTGTTTTTTCACTGGGGGAATTGGCATACAAATGCAGCCGGGCTGCTCTATCTGCAGATCAGCATTGACACAGCATTTTGAAAAGCTTCAACAGGATTAAAGTCTGTGATTTCCCTCCAAAGCTCCTGAAGCCCCCTCATTCTCACCTACCCAGTTTTACCCAATGTGTGAACGTAGCTAGGGCTTATGTAAATTATGTGTCTAGCAATTTCACACTCAAAAAGAACTTTTTGGAGAATACTTTTTTTTAATATCATATATACAGTCATGTGAAAGAAATAAGTACACCCCATGGAAATTGTTGGCTTTTTGACATATTTGGACAAGCGAACATTTGATCATCTTTGAAACAGTGCCTATTAAAGAAGTTGATATACTTGAACAAAACCACAAGGAAAATGAGCTTTTTCAATCATTTATTCAACAGAAATATCAATAGATTTCAACATAATCAACATATCAATAGATATTCTGTGATGTTCTTCTGTGGAAAAAGTAAGTACACCCTCCTCACAAGCTAGTATTGCCCCCTTTAGCAGAAATAACCTGCTGAAATTTTTGACCAGTCTTCTATGCAATATTCTTTCAGCTGCAAGATGTTTGAGGGTTTTCTTGCATGTTCTGCCTGTTACAAATCCACCCACAACATTTCACTGGGATTCAAATCCTGGCTTTGACAAGGCCATTCCATAACCCTCCATTTCTTCTTTCTGAGACATTCCTTGGTGGATTTGCTGGTGTGTGTAGGATCATTATCCTGTTGAAAGGTCCACTTTCAGTTCAACTTCAATTTTTGGACAGATGACCTCAAATTATCTTCAAGCACTCTTTGATATGATGCAGAATTCATAGTTATATCAATGAATGCAAGCTGTCCAGTCCCTGAGGCAGCGAAGCAACCTCAAACCATAACATTTCCACCACCGTGCTTCACAGTTGGTATGAGGTGTTTCTCCTGAAAAGCTGTCTTTGGTCTGCGCCAAACATGTCTGCTGTTACTGTGATCAAACAACTCTATCTTTGATTCGTCTATCCAGAGCACATTATTCCAAAAGGCCTGTTCTTTGCCTATATGCTCATTGGCAAAGGCTTTTTTCTGGCACGCCTCCCATGCAGGTCAAATTTGTGCAATCTCTTTCTGATTGTAGAAGCATGCCCTTTGACACCAAATATTGCAAGACTTTCTAACAGACCCTGTGATGAAATTAATTTTTTTTTTAGATGTCATTTTTGCATCAGATGGTCTGCTCTTGGGGTGAATTTGCGGGGATGGCCAGTGCTGGACAAATTGACAGATTTTCCATACAGTGGAATGATGTATTTCAAATAATTTGGGATCTTTTTAAATCCCTTGCCAGACTCATAGGCATCCACAACCTTTTTTTCTGAAGGCCGTATAGACCTCTTTAGAACTTGGCCTGATGACACCACACACATCAATAACAAAGGGAACACCAGACACTAGATATGACAGGAGTGTAAATAAGACCGGTTCCACCTGCACTCCCTAAGCAGGTTCTGATCACTGGCACCCAATCTTCAACACCTAATACTAAAGGTGTGATAAATGTAGGGGCGTACTTACTTTTTCCATGCGACTGATCTCTTTATAGTTAATTTAAAATGTGAATTTAAATTGTGTCATTTGATAGAGTGTATCAACTTTATTAATAGGCACTGTTTCAAAGATGATCAAATGTTTGCCTGTCCAAATGTGTAAGAATAAATAAATAAATAAATGAACAACAATTTCCATGGGGTGTACTTATTTTACTTATGACTGTATGTCTGCCAAGTTCTAATATCACAGAATGCTCAGGGATACATAATATTAGACTCCATATTAGCAGAACATATAATTTAATATAAGTCATATCATAACATGATATAAGGACAAGTCAAGCAAGTCCATCTTTGGCATTTCTTTAGTAATAATTTAGCAAGGGTTTTACTAATTCAAGAAAAAAAAAAGTCATTTTTATATTTATGTACCAAAAATGCAGGCTTTGAAAGAGGTTGTTAACAGTGTGTGACTTTTAGTGAGAAAAATGTCAGCACCTTTTTGGTTACTGTCAAGTTACCCTGCATGAAAAGACAGCTGTTACGAAGAAGAGAGCAGCAAATCACACAGCTTGAAGTCTCAGAACCTAAGAGCATATCATGTATTGGATTTCCACACAGTTGGCTATTCTTTCATGCATTCCTGCATTTTGGAAATTGAGTAAAACATACTCTGCACTACAAGATTACCATGTGTCATTGTTCCGGTTCCGAAAGAAAAAGCACACATATTTGAGGTATTTTTTTGTGTACATGTGAATGTGTAAAAAAAAAAAAAAAAAATTCATGAGGAAGACTGCATATACTGTGTAGTATTTTCCATATAATCAAAATATGAACATGAACAGAGACCCGGTGCAATAATGTCTAACATTTTTGTGTTTTAGTGCTTTATTTAGACTTTGAACAATTTAGTGTTGAATCAAATGTATAAATATATAACATGTGCACTTTAGCATTTAACCAAAATATATCCCACATTTTACCATAGCAGAAAGATTCTGTTAAAATTTTATGGAAAATGCAGTTTTGTCAAACTTTCTTCCACATATACAGTATTATCCGTTCAGTGTGCTGAGTGTGTTTGTATTTGCAAATCTAGTGAGCTCAAGAATCAGGACTCTTATCCCCCTTAATCATTCTGTGTGAAGTGCAACAGATGTGTCCCAACATACAGTAAACCGCACTGCCTTGTCTGCTTCTAAGAATCACTGTCAAGGACTTTCTTAGCATTTTTCGAAACATGCCTCTTTGAATAGTGCTGGTGAAAGTAAAACAACCTTTGACCTATAAAACATGGAAACCTCAAGATGTCATTAGTTGTTTTTGTAAAAAGAAAAAAAAAACGAATAAAAGATGAATAGTAACAATACATCCTACATTTATAATGTTTATTATATATAGTATTCTGTATATTGTATATTGTATGATAGCATTCATTAGATTTCGATTAAGACCAAATCTATAAAGAACTAAGCACATATTCATAATACATTATATACATTGATGTAATTAGTTTTTTATTGCCAGTTTTGTTTTTTGTTTTTTTATTTTACTTTATTGCAGAAGCAACTCAGTCTGAGTTGTGTTATATTTCTGTATAGAGACTCTGAGAAGTACACTGATTATTTGATTGCACATACTGTTTAACTGCACATACATTGTATAGTTTAACAATTGAAAAATTATTCCAGAGACGTTATCTACAAATCTGTTCAAAGGACTTGAAGGACAGATCGAGGGGACGCACTAGCACTAAAATTTTAAGATAGTGGGTCATTTGTTGCATGACAAATTGAAAAAAAATGTTCATACCGTAACTGTAAATCTATCTATCTATCTATCTATCTAATCTATCTATCTATCTATCTAATCTATCTAATCTATCTATCTATCTATGCTACCCTTTTTTTAGTACAAACTTTGTTAGATTTCCAAACATTGGTTTTCCAGCACAAAATGAAGTGTTACAAAAAAATGTTTGTATGCCATTAAAGATAGCAGCATAGTATGTAAGAGACACTTTTCAGACAAAAACACAATGAAAGTGAAGGCTGCTGGGTTTGGATGTAACAATAAGAAGCAAATGTGAAAGTCAAAGTCTCCAGGAGAACTATGGCTGGTTCTGCAAGCTGTTCAGTAAAACATACAGATAATTTCCTTATAAAGCTGCACAAATTGGACCTGAGACTACTGTAAAAACTTTTCAAAGTAAATGGTTGTCACACCAAATATCGCCATTATATATAAATTCTGGTCAGGGTTACTGTGGATAAAGAGCTCAGATCTCAGGAAACATTGGATGCGAGGCAGGAATACACCCTGGATGTGACACCAGTCCATTGCATGCACCATGAACACACTTAACTCCAAGGGCAATTTAGTATAGCCACCCACTGGCATTTTGGGAGTTAAGTCAAGATTTTTCGTTGATATCATCTGCCCAGCATGTATAGTATACTGCATGCCCGCAGTATACATTCAGTAATGCTTAAGTCTAAAAGAATCCCTCCTTCTTCATTTCGGTACCTCAGCGTTGTTCTTGCAAAGCACCAACGGCAGACCCTAACACTAACGAGGTGCCAAGCAACAACTTCAAGGTATGATTATGAGAGTGATTTGGCAGCAAATGAAAGGAACGCAAAGGAAGGCTGCATGGATACTGAGATTCAAAGCAGGAGTTCCTGTATGGCTAATTACCAGATCAAAGGATTGCAGTATAACAGCCAGCTAGAACGTTCCAGATTACCCTGACAATGGGGAGTAAAGGTTCTGGGAAGTAACTAATAAATAATGTCCTAGCACCCTCTTTCACCTGTAAATAACTTATGTTACTATTACAGCTGCAATGTACTGTAGACCAAAAAAAATATTATTCTTCATTACTGAGTCGGAGAGAAAAAAATTACTCTGAGCTGCTGTGAAGCCCTAGTAATCCTGCAATAGTAATCCAGTCAAATTTTTTATATATCATCACATTCCATCCTTAGAGAGACGTTCAGCTACACAGCGCAAGCTAATCAGTTAACTTTAGCTTGTTATTGAAATTGCAGGCAAGAGAGCTAAAACTGAAGATACACATATCAAACAAATCCTACATCCAGCATCTTCAATCATGGACAGATATTTATGACTGACGTCTGTGTGAACACTTTATCCTAACTTCTGTTTGCAATAAGAAGATTCTTTTTTTTTTTTTTCATATAAATGATAGAACAAAGTTATTTAACAATCTGTCGTCAAACAGCCTCCAGCCTAAGTAAATGCCTTGATTGCTGGTTAATTTCTTAAAGACAAAGATCATGCTGGGATCAAATGATACATTCTCAGTAGTAGCACCTACGACAGTGAATTTGCTGACCTCAGAGCCCTCTAAATACTTCCACAGAGGGCACACAAGGTGGGTGTGGGGGATTGTTAATACTGAGAAGAAAGCCCACATGTGGTTTAGGTTTACAAGTGTTTTCCTCTTTGTTTTTGATGAGGCAAGGCTGAGGACCACTGGGCAACCTGGTAACATGGAACAGAGAAGACTGAAATATGATTATAATGTTTGACTACAAAAATCTGACCACCATTCAATATGTAAAGACATGGGATGCATCCAATCAAATTGCTCATGGGGACAAAATCTTGATTTATTTAAGTTGGCTAAGTAAATCTACTTATTAACAAAGGCACTAAATATTAGATTTTACTAGGGCTGCAACTAATTATTATTTTTATAATTCAGTTCATTGGGTGATTATCTTTTCGATTAATCGGATGGGGGACAAAATTTCAGTACCATTCTCTCGTTTATTTTAAATAAAATACACAAATTGAATGTTACAAATATAAACGTCAGACTAAAACTTGCATTAACACAACTATATATATATATATATATGTATAATGTGCAACCCCAATTCCAAAAAGTTGTGAACGTGCCAACTCTCTAAGAGACTCTTTTTATACCCAATCATGTTACTGACCTGTTGCCAATTAACCTAACTAGTTGCAAAATGTTCCTCCAGCTGTTTCCTTTTAGTAACACTTACTTTTCCAGCCTGTTGTTGCCCGACCCAACTTTTTTGAGACGTGTTTTTTCCTTAAAATGGTACATTTAATCAGTTTGATATGTTTTGTGTGTTCTATTGTGAATAACATATGGGATTGTGAGATTTGCAAATCATTACATTCGGTTTTTATTTACAATTTACACAGTGTCCCAACTTTTTTGATATATATATATTTGTGTGTGTGTGTGTGTGTGTGTGTGTTGTTGTAATATAATGAGCCAGGTAAGATTAGCATTTACATGTGGAGATAATTACTGAGAGTTGCCTTATGTAGGTGCTTAGCTTGAGTCCCACTGAGGTTATTAGAATTACCTGCATTACCTAGATTTTTTATTATTATTATTTATTTATTTTTGCATAAAATTCTTTGGGATTTTTAATTTGTTTCTAGATTACCACCATACCATTAAAGTACATCGCTTTCCTTTAAGCCAAAGAAAATGGAATAGAAAATCTTCAATCTGATTTTTTTCATTTACTGTTGATTGCAATATGATATATGCTATAGATTATGTTAGTATGTCAGTACTAGGATAGAGTGGCATATGCTCACTGGGGTTGTAAAGCATGGTCTATTAGTCCTGAAATAAAAAAAAAAAAGCCTAAGGGAACACTGACAAATTATGATAGGGAAAGTGATGCACTGTACAGGCATCAAATTTCAAAAATGCATTCATTTCTGCTCTCTGAAAGAGATGGGCTATTGAGCTATTGTTGCTTTTCTTGAGCCTGAAGCAAATTGTGATAAGCAGCCCAGTGTGTTTTCCTTACAGGTCCAGAATGCACTGAACTTAATTATTACTAGGGGATGGACCGTCACAAATTACTTTAAATTACATCCAGCACCCCTTTTGATCCTGAGCTTGAGTTACTGTCTGTGTGGAGTTAACATGGGTTTCTTCTGGGTTCTCTGGTTTCTTCTGACTGTTATGAATTATTAATGAGTGTGAGTGAGAGAGCGTGTATGTGTGTGTGTGCGTGTGTGTGCGTGTGTGTGTGTGTGTGTGTGTGTGTGTGTGTGTGTGTGTGTGTGTGTGTGTGTGTGTGTGTGTGTGATTGGTGCCCTGGAACAGACTGGCCGCCCCCTCAACCCCTTAACTTGTAGCAACCCGCACACTACAAAAAATTATTCATCAGTAAAATCTTAAATTACCAGATCAATTAAGATCTTGTTCATCAAAGCAAACACATAGGGCGAAGCAGATTTAGAATAAGAACATTTCGAAAGAACAGTGTCAATAGTGAAATGATTTTTGTTAAAACTGGTCATATTTTCTCATTGATTCTCAAGTATCTCAAGTTCAAGGCAAAAAGAAGCCTTATTCTATTTTTAAAGAATATCATGAACATTAAATGTGTAGATTTTAATATACCGTAGATTGTCTTTTGTGCTTTTTAATTCCCCAACCACTGAGTTCAAGAAAATGCTTTCTTCTTCTGCAACCCGTGATTGTGGCTTTTATCTTGAGCAGTTTTAAATGTCTATGTCAGTGTAATACTGATGTTTGTAGAACATGCTATTTTGGAGAGAAGATGGAGTGTAGAGCAGTTAGAACCATCATTAGGTCAATACCCCCTCACAGGCAAAGAGCAGCCAAGCAGGAACGGAGGAGAGGAAATGTTCCCAGCAGAAGAGTAATGGGGAGTAATTAGACACATAAATATTAACTCTCACACGCTGAGACACACGGACATTCATTCGCATTCTCTCGTGTTCAGACTATGTGGGAGGTGAGTCAAGCCTTCTTTATAGTTTTTGAATTGGTGGGAATTGCCTTCAGTGATCTGGTGAACAGGATGTCAAGGAAGGATTTATTTAGCTTCACTTGGAAGAACTTTAGCATTTTAACACAAAAGACCAGACAACAGTTGAGGTGAAGAAAGCTGGATTTAGCCCAGATGATGAGTAATGAACTTTGCTGAAACACGAGTAGAACATATTTGTCTGAAAGGAAGTGGATCAGACAGTAAACAAAGTTAATCATAAATGCACAATGTTTATCTTACTGTATGGCCTATATTTTTGTTTTATACCTAAATATATTTAGGATTAAAAATAACTTTTCTTAGCTCCAACGTGAGCCAGCAAGAATAAGAGCAGTGAATAATGAGCCAGAAACGCACACCAGAAATTTCAAATTATTACTAGTTCCGCCTACATTTTCAGAACAAGTTACGAAAACAGAACCATTAGTGGGTCATTTATAAAGATGATTCATATAATGCAGGCCATTTAGCCTCCTTGTAATAAAACTGAATTACTTAAATGTACAGCTATAAATGTATCAGTAAGTATTTATAATTCTAATGTAATACACTGTGTCACACAACAGACAAAAAGGTAATGACAGTTTGAATGTGATCAAAATGTCTATTTTTAAATCCTGTTGAGCTGAACTTAATTTGCCATTCTTATCCAGTAATGATTTGAAAATGGGGGAAAGACTGCTTGGGCCCTTATCCAAGCTGATCTGTCTACAAAATCAGCAATATAGTGGCACGTGGATGTCTTGGCAGTAGTACAGCTATAATGTTCTTGCAAAAACATTAAATCACTTTTTTGCTATTCAGAATAAGGTGTCCAGCTGATTCCAAGATTTCAAAGAACAAAGAAGAGACCTTTTTGTTTTTCGTTTTTTTAACAATCCCTATGAATGTTTGCTGGCAGAGTTTAAAGATCTGGCACCTTAAAGATGTGGCTTATAACCAAGGTTGCCAAAGCTAATCAAATCATCCCAAAACAATACCTCAGAATAATACCAGAACTCAAAATATGGCCAAACCAATTAAGTGATGGACAAAATTCAAGCATGCAGTAAAGTTTCCTTAAAGGTTCCTTGAATGGGAAATGTTTCTACTGGGAATGTTTTCTGAAAGGGAGGCCCTCTGTTGTAGTATTCTCCTGCATATATAATCATTTATATTGCCAGAGGGAACATTTTACTTCATACACATTTACTGTAATTAACATAGCTTACTACTGATCTACCAAACTCTTGACACAGGAATATTTTCTGCTTTCATCCAACTGAGTTCTGGACTTTCCAAAGGCATTATGTATTTGTTGTGATCTTGTGGTCGGTTCCATATAAGATTTGGATACGTTATAATTACGTCTATGTAAATTGTTTCATTTGGATGTGAATTTTACCCAACTGTCTACATAGATGGATCATAGAAAAGATTCATATTGAAAATTCTCAAAGCAGCTTTTGTGAGCATCATCATTGAAATTAAGAAATCTAGCATGAAACCCATACTGTCGGAATCTACATTAAACACAGGCTACATTCAATGCTGCTACCATTGCCAGATATGAAATTAGATTCCTTTTTCGAGAAAAACAAAAAAGCACCATGGTGTTGCATAAGTGTAGTGTTTCATATTAATGACAGTGTGTAGGAAAGCCAATTAAACTGATGAAGAAATAGCTTTCATGGGGCAATCATAAGAAATGTTTTGCTCAGGATTGTGTTTTTTTAAAGCTACACATATTCTCATAATTTTTGGCTGTTTCCTTATTTTTAGGCTAGGTCACTTGAAATGATCAAATCATTAAGCAGCACACTCAGTGATAACACTACAGAAGCACATATCATTTGTGCAGCAGTCTGAAAAGGCTTCACTTTGTGAAGAGAGAGATGAGCACACGCATGCATCATACACACCTGTTGTTATTGTTGTTATAAATCATCTACTGTGCATCAGCCATTGCTTTATATTTCTAGCACAACTGTAGAATGAATTTCTGAGTATTTTGTCTGGGGTTTTTTTTTAATCATTCAAGACCCAAAGTGTGATCAGCCACCAGAAAATTATTTATTAAAAATGATGGTCCAGCCATCAAGCCAATCAATTGTCGTTAATGAAGCTACATGGCAATGACAGATAGCTGCAGCCAACATGTTAGTCACCTTCAGGGGGTACGTAAGCCAAAGTTCATGGTGGGTTTATATTCTATGCTGCATTAGATACAGAAAGAAAAATTCAAGGCCTTTACAGCCAATTAGCCAGTCAGTCATTCCCTTTTTTGTTTGTTTTGTGTTTGTTTGATTTATTTTATTTTGTGAAAATATTTTTTTCTGGCTGTGAAAATGAGCGTTCTCATTTTTTAAAGCTGATGGTGGTCCCATCTAGGTTTTAGCTTGTTTAAAATAGATTAGTTTGGTCAGACTGTCAAATATATTCATTCTAAAGTTTCTTAATATATAGCCAAACATATGATCAGTCATTAAACGTGCAGCTGGTGTTTCATGTTTACCCTACACACAGACATCAGACTTCATACATATATCAAGTTCAGCATAACATTGTGTACCTGAACATTGCTTCTGGAGGCACTCCCGGAATCTGCAGCAGTGGCAGTATGATGGGTGACTCTGGAAGATGACCTGTATTTATGAGCCATGAGACTATTTATGTAGCTGTTGGTGGGCATTCAGAGCCCTCTCAGGAACTGGCCTGCTGCCTGGGTATTTAAATGACATCACCGGTCATGTCAGAGAGCCTTCACAGCTGTAGCTTCAGCCGAGCTAGCATGCATCCAGTTTGTAGATCTGAGGTGAATGACTGTTGAATGAACCCTATTGTGCTGACTGCTAACTGTGCAAAGATAACATGTGATAAGCCTCTAAGTCCAGCTCTGCTTCTTCAATAGACCAGATACTGCCTCTTAAATAAACTTCTGTACATTCTGTACATTGCTATGTTTCTCAGAAACATTTATACTGTATTCCGAGAAGAGGGATAAGATGTGTTTTCATTTGAAGAATTAAAGAGCTATATTGTTTATGGTCATCAGCATGTTTGTCATTACCATTACCATTAGTCTGAATGGTCTAGACAGCTGAGGGAGCCAAGCTAAGCTGTAATGTAATTATGTCAAATCAGGTTAATTCTCCAATTCAGAATAGATATTCAAAGAACATGAAGAATTGACTAAATAAACACTAGCCAAAGAACGTGTGGATCATTTGTACTATCAGAATGTTCACATTACCTTATAACTTACTTAAACAGAGATATCCAAACCTTCTTAAAAGCTGAAATCTTAATTACAGTACCAAATGTTTAGTTACCTGAATAGTGCTTTAGATTTAGGTTCCCTTTTTATACATTTTTATAATCTTATAAATGGTGCAAATAATAATAATAATAATAATAATAATAATAACAATAATAATAATAATAATAAACATTTTAATGAAGCAACAATCTTATTTAAAAAAAAAAAAATAGCTTAAAAGTAGGAGCACTGAAAGCAGGAGGTCCATGTGGTTAAAATCAGGATTATATCCTGATAAGATTTTAACCATATTTTTGACATTTTTAAAGGTCCCAACTCATTCACAGAGCACGTGAGTCGTGTTTTGGGATGGGTTTTGGTTGTCATTTGTGACTTCAAGAGACTGATGCATTTGTTCTTTTGTAAAATGTGGCAAAAATGCTTATCAGACCATCTTCTGAAGTGGTTTGAGTGATTGGATTTGAATGTGTCTTTAATAGTATCAACACTGCCATATTTATATTTTTGGCATTTGGCAGACACCATTATCAGAGTGACTTACCTTTATCATTTATACAGCTGAGCAGTTGAGGGTTAAGGGTCTTGCTCAAGGGCCCACCAGTAGCAGCTCAACAGGGCTGGGATTTGACCTCACAGCCTTCTGATCAGTAGGCCCAACGTCTTAACCACTGAGCTACCACTGTCCTGTCATATAGTCAGGATGTAGGAAAGTGTAAATGGGGTCAAAAAGTATACACTGCACTGTTTAACATATGTGTTGTAAAAAAGCTGCTGATCAAAGCTACTAATCAATGCTGTCACACCTTTGATATGCCGATCAAGTCATGCCGCCCTGACTTTATTGCTTCCGGAGCTCATATATCTATAAACTATAATGCTTACCTAAGAAAGTTTGTCCTTGGTCTTCCACTTTTTCCTCTGTGACGAAGTCCTTTGTTGAGTTTGCAGTGTATTTTGGATCATTATCTTGTTGCATGATGAAGTTCCTCCCGATTAATTTGGATGCATTTCTGTGTAAATTGACAGACAAAATGTTCCTGTAAATGTCTGAATTCATTCTGCTGCTACCATCATGAGTTACATCATCAGTAAAGATTAGTGAGCCTGTTCCATAAGCAGCCGTGTCGCTAACTGTTCGTTTTTCTTCACAGCTCTCACAATGTTTCTGTCATCAGCTGTTTTTGTTTTCCTTGGCCAACCCATTAGATTGCTCAGTACACCAGTGATTTCTTTGTTTTTCAGGACATTCCAAATTGTTGTATTGGCTATGCCCAATGTTTGTGCAATGTCTCTGATTTTCCCTCTTTTCTCAGCTTCAAAATGATTTGCTTTTCTCCCATAGACAGATCTTAGAAGATCATAGAAGATCTCTCTGATCTTCATAATGGTGTATCCTTTATAACAACGAATGCGTTCTTTACAGGTGAAACCGAAGGCTGAAACCGAGAGTAGATGTTCAGAGCTATTAATTGTTTAAACAATCAATCTAATTGGACATCCAATATTTTTTGCTTGCCTACAAATTCGGTTGTCTGATACAAAATGTGCTATGTTCAATGTCATTTAACATGTCTCCATATAAATAACAGGAAATAAAAGCTGAAGTTATAAACTCTCTTCTCGTATTCATCTTTTGATCTCAACCCCAAATGTCTACAGCAAAACCAAATTAAATTGGCCTTGCTGTTCTAATAGTTTCGGAGGGCGACTGCATGACAATCTACAGTACGTTTAGATACTATAAAATAGAGTGTGCTATCATACTGAGAGAAGCAATAAAGCTAATCCTAACAGGAACAGATCTTAGAAATATGTGAAGCTGTGTGATCTGTCTGTTATGATCACATTAAAGTGTTGAGTCAGTTGCTTCCACTATTAGTCATGTTACCCATGAGCTGGCTATCATGACACATGTAATCCATGTAATGTGAGATGTATTTGATCATTTCAATGCTGTACTAGACTGTATGGAGTGTAGTGTGCCTACTGCAGCACATTTACTTGTAGATAAGCTGCAGAACAGCAGGGAGTTATTCGTGATAATCATTTCTACTAAGACTTTGTACCAGTGACTAATATTATGTGACTTCAGTGACTACTTCAGTGACTACTTCAGTGACTACTGACCTGTAGCACCAATAATCATGAGCTCCTTTGATCGGCTAGTCATGAAACACACTCATCACACTGGATTCATTTATGCTCACCTTCTGCCCTAACAAGACAAAAGAGGATGCCACATCTGCTTCCATTTACCTGTCTCTGACCTACTGGATAAAAAGCATTATGTTAGGTGTGATGCTGTTCATAGACATCAGCTTAGCATTCAACACAATCATCACACAGCAACTCATAGGAATGATGAACCTGCTAAACAACTCCATCTGCAGCATGATCCTGGACTTTCTGACTGGGATACCCCAGTCATCAGGATCGGCAACACTACCTCCAACACCATCACGCTGAACACTGATCTCCCAGAGTTATTAACTTTGACTGGATCACCATCTGACCCCACAGAACTTGATCAGATAACTGAATGCTTAGGGTCAACATTCCACTACACTCTAGGTCATGTAACTACATTTAAAAGGAAAAACCTTCAAACAGACCACTCAAAAATTAGAATATAAATGGTGTGTAACTAAATTTGTAGTATTCCAAACAACATGGAAGGTGAGTATCCTGAGCTATAGAAAAGCATGTGGTGCTTTAACGGAAGAGAACAAAAATAATAATAGATTCTTATGTAATACTGTAATAAATTATGCAGTGGTGATGATTTTTTTCAGTGACAAAATTGAAAACAACGGGCAAAAAATATCAAACTATAAATTTAAAGCCTCACAATATGATAACTAACCATGTAGATAACACCGTAATCATATCAGATCAACGATTAGAACGTTTTACTTCCCTTCGAGAGAATTTTCAGTTGAATTTGGTGAAATCACTTGAAACATTCATCGTGTTGAACTATTTCAATCGCTTTTGTTTGATTTGTTCATTGCAAACAGATTCAAGTCTGTCAATTTTGACACTAAACCTGATTTGCAATGGGGGATGAATCATTTTGTTTGCAACTGTATGTTTGTTTAATTAAGGCATGAACATCTCCTCTATCAAACCTGTAAAATCAAAGTCACTGAGACATTTACTGTGTGAAGCTTATAATTCTAACAACAATGTCTAGCTGTCAGAGATAATAGTATGCTCAATTTATTCCTGATTTTTCTCTGCTGCCAAATGAGCTCAAAGAGGACTAAAGCTACAGCAGCATTTCCTTGCCATTCCAAATACATTTCACACCGTAAATCAAAAAGATGAAAAAGGTGTGCAAACAGGTGCTGAGGTAAAGAAAACAGAAATATTGTCTTGAGAGACCTCGATGTTTACATCATGTTTATCTTATACTCTTGTGGATTTATATCTAAAGGATGATGCAACATTCCCACAGCATATCCCTTCTCCCTGCTGTAGATCTCCAAACTATAACTGTGGATTGTTGTTTTCTTTGTCTCTTTGTCTCTCTGCCTAGGAGCCAACTGCACTGCATGGAGAGATTAGATAAAATGAACAGTATAAATTGCCACCCAAGTAGGGGCAAAGACGATGAAGGGGGAATAGTTGACCATCTATGACGAATACTATCTATGGCAAAGACCATCTGCCACCTCCATCACTCTTAATAGTCAGATCAACTGCTGCAGAGGTCAGAGTTTAGGTCAAATTCTAGACGGCTGTGTGAGATACACATGAACAGAGGTGTGTCTCAATTATGCCGTATTCTGACCTTGAATGTAATTTTGCTTGTGTGATATCAGCTCAAGAAAGAAGCTGTAATTTGCCCATCTGACAGGTCAAGGTAATCACACTGAAGGTGAATGAATAAATAGACCAAGTGGTATTTTATGAGGTTAATGGTAGAAGCCACACTGTTGAATGAAATAAAGTTTTCAGTGATTCGTTTTAATTACAGTTTAGTTACTAATTATGACATGTTGTTGTTGGTTTATTCCTTTTGTAAGTTTGTAATTTTATACGTATATTTATATACTTTTTATACTTCTAGCACCATCGGGTACTGCACCTTAAATTTTGTTGTACTGCTGTGCAATGACAATAAAAGCATTCTATTCTATGCATAACTATGACTATTCATGCAGCGACTGGCAATCTTCTGGACTCCTATTACAGTAGATGTTTACTGAATGCTTTCTACTGTATCTTCTCATATCATCATGTTACTTTTATTTTTAGCAATTGTTTCTTAATTATCCCTTGCTTTGATGTTGCATCATATTGAAATTCTACTGCAAAGGGAAACAATGCCATCTGCTTCATGAGTCTAAATTTTCTATCTCCCAGTTTTTTAGGCTTAAAGGCGAATGCTTCTGTTTAAGGATGGTGGTATGGACGCTATTGGAAAAAGCCCATCTTGGACACTTCTAATCAAGAGAATTCTGGCAGCATCAGAAGTGCGAACCACACCCAGAAATTAACATAAGCATGGATGTAACCAAACTCTGAATGTAGAGAAATTTCCCCACATAAATACTGATGTATCTTTTGAGCTAATGTCACCAATTCATCCTGTATGAATGATTCTTTCTGTCTACTGCTACACCACCTGCCCTTGCAATGTTACAGTTATAGACACACACCTGTAATTTATACAGTTCACATTTTCATTCCAATACTGAGTAATATCACTCATGAATATTAACATCTTATGTGCAGCCCTTTTACTAATAATATAATGTGTGATTGGTTTTAGTTTTGTTGTTTTCAATTTAATTGATTTCATCATAATATATAATAAAGCAACTATAAAGCTACTTTGTAAAGATTTTTGCAGATTCCAAGCAAACAAAATATTTTTTATTAACCTCATATATACAAACCATAAAAAAAGACAATTACCTGATGACAAAATAGTAATATTAGGTTTATTTTTACTGTCATTTAACTTCTCTATATTTTGTTGTCTTTAAGGCTCAATTTCAGCTTGATGTTTGTTTCTCAGTCAGATGAACAAATCGGAGGGATATATTCGAAGCCTGCAGTCCCTTAGCAACAGGAATTTAAGGAGAGCCAGAGTTGTCCAGTAAGCTTTTGTTTACTAGTTCCTCCTCTGCTTTGTATTTGGGTGCTGAGGGCAGAAAGTAGGCCACGGGTGCTGGAGCAATGGGGGCGGGAGGTCGAAGGGGTATTACAACGAGGAAAGAAGGCCATGATAAAAATAACAGTGTTGTGCTGAGCATACAACCCAGGTAATTCAGTATTGCTGGTTTTAGTGTACTGTACAAACTAAGAAATATAGCCCAAGGAGTAAGGAAGAAAAACATCCCGAATCTGTATCTGAGCCAAAAGAAGGAACGCACTAAAACAGAAATAAAAATTCACATGTACACCTCTAATTAAAATACATCTAGTATGTCTTTCCTGAGGATCTTTCTGCTTCTTTTTGGTCAAAGGTTGAAAAAAAAAATTAACTTTAATTTGGTTATCAAGCAAGTCAAAACAAAAACCCTTTGTTGTAGCATTCTACAGTGTATTCACAACAATCATCTGCACAGAGTGGAGCAGAGTAAATGTAAAACCGGTAAGGTTAAAATAAATGCATACAGAAAAGTGTTCACACAATCATCCAGAGGTCGTGACCTTGAATCTAAGTGATGCCGAAGCCATAAACTGGCTGTGCTCTTAGGGAGGGAGGGGTTGCTTTCTCTCTCTCCCCAATCAATCACAGTAACACTAGCCAATCATGGCTGTCTGTGAGCTCATGCATGCAGAAGGAGGTGGATAGTGCTTCCCTCCAAGTGTGTTATGCCATCCCCTGACGTCGAATGAGCAGCGGTGCGGAAAGATGGCGTCAGCAAATTAGGGAGAAAATCATGGAAAAAACCCTCCAAAAAAAGACTTCATAGAGTTCACATTAAGGTTTTAGTGAAAGGAATAATGGACTCACTGACAGACATAAGAGTTTAATGCATTTTGTAGTCTAATTTCTCACTTATAGATTTTATTAACATATTTCAATGGTAGTGTTGCTTGTTGACTTGAATACTGCATTTTTTTTTACATCCAAAAGTCCAAGATATGTTATGTTCACTAGTCAAACAGGTTTGCATATTTGTTCTGTGAGACATTTCAGAGACAATTTCAATGTAAATTAGTCACGATGCTCCTTTCAACATGAGCAGGATGATGTACAGAGGGGATGGTGAGATGATTTCAGGTGGAAATTACTGACTGGTGGCGGTACAGCAGGTAGTGTTATTGTCTCACAGCTCCACTGTCCCCGGTTTAGTATTGTCAGTGTGGAGTTTTGTATGTCCTCCCTGTGTCCTTGTGGGTTTCCTTCAGGTTCTTCTGTTTCTTCCCACCTCTACAAAACATTCTAGTAGTTGGACTTGTAAGGCTAAATTGCCGCTAGAGGTGAATGAGCGTGTGCATGGTTCTCTGTGATGAACTGGCATCCCATTCAGGGTGTATTCCCAATGCCTCACACCCAGTGTTCCCAAATCCATCTTGACCCTGACTAGACCCTCACTAAAGTGGTTACTGAAGATGAATGAATTGTGTTTTCTGCCTTTTTATGCCCTTTTGTAGGTTTCTACCCATTTGGCAGATTCGGGGAGACACTATTTATTTTAGCTAAGCACTATTTATTTTATCTTCTTTCACTAAATTTGGCAAATGTGGAATTCATTTTGCTAAACAGTTTATTGATTCTCTTGGCTATGTATGATTTTGGTGTAAAATGACCAAAGTAAAGTCTGTTTGCTCACCAAACACTAGGCAGTTATTTTCATACAAGACCAGGCTCCTACCAGAATGGTGAGAAACCCATATAGTATACCAGAAACAGATAGACGAGATGATGTTTCAAACACGAAATGAAATAGCTGTTGAAATCTGACAAAAAAAATGGCTGGCGTAATATGATTTTTCTTAATTACCTAAGATAATCTTAATGACCTATCTGCACACGCACTAGTGTAAGACTCTGATAGGCTAGGTATTTTCCCTAATGTCTTCAGAATTTGCTCTAGTTACTGGGGGGCAGTACATACATTAACTATAGCTGCAATGCTGAGTGTTAGGTGCCTTGATATTCATATTTCAAGCTGTATCCTATCTCTACTCCATACTGTTTTTGAAACAGTCACATTTAGTAACCACAATTCATTTATCTTCAGTAACCACAAGGTAGAATGCACCCTGAAGGCCAGTGCAGATTCACACCTGGGGTCAATTTCAATTAGCCAGTCTATCAACCTGCATGGTTTTGGAAGTTTTAAAGAAACCGGAGAACATGGAGGAAACCCTGCAGAGACCGTAACTGGAGCTCAGGATCAAACCAGAGACTCTGGAGCTGCACCACTGTGCCATCCACAATGGAGCTACACTATATGGCCAAAAATATGTGGACACCTGACTGTCACACCCATTTGCCACAATTAAATATGATATCTTTGTATGCTGTAGAATTACAATTCCCCTACACTGGAAGTAAGAGGCCCAAACCTGTTCCAGCATGACAATGCCCCTGTGCACAACACGAGGTCCATGAAGACATGCCTTGCCAAGGCTGGAATGGAAGAAATCAAGTAGTCTGCAAAGAGCCCTGATCTCAACCCCACTGAAAACCTTTGGGATGAATGAAACTCTGACTGCACTCCTGGCTCCCTTGCCCGACATCGGTGTCCGACCTCACTTTTTCTGCTGTGGCCGAATGAACGCAAATCTTCACAGCCATGCTCCAAAATCTAGTGGAAAGCCTTCCCAAAAGAGTGGAGGTTATTATAACAGCAAAGAGGGACTAAAACTGGAATGGCATGTTCAAAAAGCACATATGGGTATAATGGTCAGGTGTCCACAAACTTTTGGACATCTAGTGTATTTGTTCTTAAAAATAATTCAGTCAATTGAACTTAGCCAGTAGTTCGCTGAAGTAACTTATTTACAGTATGTTGAAGTGGACTGATAGTGTACATCCACAAGGCTAGGTCGTAAGAAATTAAACATGATTATGAGGCTTAGCGTGCTATTAGGAAAATGCTGCATTGCCCCTTTTGCACTTACAGGGGGTTAAAAAATAACCTTGCACCATCAGCTTTAAATGTCACACCCCCTGTTGTACAGGCATGTTCATTTTTTAATTTAGGCACAAACAGGCCATACATTGGCTTACTTCCAACCAAATTAGTAATGCGCTGGCATTATACCAGCACATTACTCTGCTACTGGCACAGAAAAAGAGCCATCTATCTTTTCAGCACTCTGTCTTGGAATATATACTGCCTAACTTGTAAATCAGTGGGGATAAAAGGATGTACCGGAGAATATATCTCATAGAAATATAAGCAAGTAGCGAATGATAACCTTAAACTTAAGCAGTGAGGATTAATAATAATTCAGCAGGACCACAGTGAGAGAAATACAGACAGGGGGCAGATGTTGTTAGAGATCATCTTCCCAGCAACACAGAGCCTGTTACACATTCAGACAGATGGAGCGTTTATTAGGTCAGTGTGTTAGTGTGGCTCTGGTCCTCTGCATTTCTCACACACACTGCGCTCTACAGAAATCTCACCATCAGTCCACATAATTGCCTGTGTTGCATAATATGACCATATTAGGCAGCACTTACACATTGTTTTTGTTTGTGAATTGTGTGGTCTGTTTTGAGCCCTGGTTTAAATTGTATTCTTAATTCATCATATGTACATTGCAGCATCTACAGCATATGGACAATAGTTTGTTCAGAGTGCTGGTCTGTTTCACTTAAAGTAGAACAATATTGAGCTGTTATTCTTACCTGAGAGAAACAAGGCTAAATAAAAGTGTTTAAAATGCATGGGGTACAACTGAAAATAAAATATTTAAAACATGAAGTGTCAGCTGTGGTGCTGGAAAATCAGAACTAGCTGTATTACCTGGGTCAGTGGTCGGAAAGTAGTACTGGACAGAAACAAGAAAGCTGGAAAGTAAATTGTGACTGAGATTGTTAACCGTATCTTGTTATCAGTTTGTTTTTACTAACAGCACATTCACGACACAGAGAACTTCTACATATTGCTTCTTAACAATGATATAAATGCAAATTTGATTACAATTAAAATTTTCTGGCATTAAGTCATCAATTTGGCTGGCATATGGTCTTCATAAACAAGAGGAGTTGTACTGCTTGACTGTAGTTCTGAATACAAAAGTATCACCAAACCTTTAGTTGAAGAGCAAATGAATCTGATGCTCCTATACATAAGTAGGTGAAATGACTGGTGATCAGGTTATTTCTTTACATTTTATGAATGTGCTTTTAGCAAAAACCAAAATAATATCTTTGAATATAATATAATAAAAAAAAATATGAATACAACAATTTGACCCATAATCATAATCTAATTATTAATTAATTAATTAATAATTCACCATCTTCTCTTTTCTGACATGTATTAAAGCAATGTCCTTCATAAAAGCTGTCATCTTATTTAATATCAGCCTTATATAAATCATTTAGTATTTTCAGGATGTTTGTGAAAACAACGTGCCACAAAATGCCAAGTTCTGCAGACAGTGTACACCATGCATGTTTTTGGAAGTATTATCTTTGTTCTATTATTCAATTAACTTCACTTATCATGCTACAGTATGTCATGTTATATCATGTCTTAATGCTTTTGTCAACCTGGAGTGTGTCATAACACAACTTTGTGTCAACAAAAATCTATCCCACTTGATGCTCAGATGTTATGTCAAAAGCTGTCTATAAGACCAAGGGTGCACTACTGGACTAAGCCTTCATACATGTGATATAGGTTTGCATCGGTTGTCAGTAAGAGGTTATGTACATAGCATCTAGCCCTATGAACACTGTCTATATGTGTAAGCATATTTATCTTATGCATGATTCTTTGAGAGGATAATTAGACTGTGTGCAATGGTACATAAAGAATACTCCCTGATTGGTCCTGTAGTGCCATGTACAGACTGTAAACTGGCAACTGTAAAAACCACAATAAATAAGCTCTTCTGAGTTAAAAAAGATTAGAGAGTCAGAGAACCAAAAAGCCATTTGAGGTCTTTAACCTTCAACTTGTCATCAATATGCTAGGACTAGATTGTGCCTCACTTGTAAGTTGCTTTGGATAAAACTATTAGCCTAGTGAATGAACATAAATGGGGCACATACCTTTCTTCACTTTTAACTTTCATTCTTTACCTTCTTTTCATTCCCATCCTTTCTCTCTTTCTTTCTAGTCAAAGAACAGGTCTTATGGTAGAATCTCTCTCTCTCCGTCTCTCTCTCTCTCTCTCTCTTTCTTCTACAAGGGCCTCTACATTTGAATACAAGCAAACATTACAGCTCTCCCCACCTTTTCATCCACATGTTGAGCCCTCACAGGGTTTTTTTTTATTTTTATGAATGAGCATACTTCAGGAATGAGAGGGAACAGAGGAAACTCTTCAATCTGCCATGACATGAGAGGCCCAGCTCCCTGACCCCCTGAGGCTCTTTCTCAAATGGGGCTTAACCCCAGAAGCACCTTTACATCAGTGAAGGGGCACCGGGGGAACTCTCCTGCAATATTATCTATGCTCTGATGTAAAGCGTTCACACCAATAAAATGAGAAGGATCTTTTCATCCCTCTCTCATTCATTTTCAGCCTCATCCACACCTACTGCACACTATTTTAAAAGCTTTTCTTGAGGGTATGAGAAAACATTAGTGTTTTTGTGTGTTTGGTGGTGGTGGGGGGGAAGGGGGAGGGACGGAGTTTTGAGGGACATGTTTTGCAGTCATCAGATTTGAAATGAGTGTATATTTTCAAAAATAAATTAAATTCACAAAGTAAAACATCAAATAATGTGTTAGAATTATGTTTTCAATATAGTACAGAATTGAATTTTCAAATGATTCTTTTTGTTTGTTTGTTTGTTTTTGCATTTTCCACACTGTCCCAACTTTTTCGGAATTGGGGTTGTAGATGCACATCATGCAGGCTACTGGTACATGAGAAAGACACCATCCTTATACCAACAGTTCTGTTCTGTGCACGAAAATACAGGACAAATCAATCACGTCTCAATGATTCAGGGACAGTGCGTTTTTTCAACGCGTGACAATCCCGTATTAACGGCATGAGTGGCAAGCCTGAACGTTAGTTTGTGTGTGTGTGTGTGTGTGTGTGTGTGTGTGCGTTGGCCACCATCCTGACTCAGCATATCACCAAATTAGCCTAACTGCCACACACACACACACACACACACACACACACACACACGAGCAGACATTAGGAGCTAATTTACAACAAGTCAAAGTGTAAAGCACTTCAAATATTTTCTCAATTTCTAATATGTAGCATCAATAATGGTAATACTAATTAAGTAACTAAGATATAAATGTTTTTCCTCACTGTTCATGTGGCATGGCAGGTAGTAGCTCAGACAGAGCAGGAAGAGAGGCAGGGTCACAGGTGAGGTCGAACAATGACGTGGTGGTATGTTAGTAGTGAGATTCAGTTTTGTGACAAATCTTAGGTATGTACTGTATGGTTCATGCATCATGTCTGTTTGAAATGAAAGGTACATGTTGTTGTCTCTGTGGACTGCTTTTATGTCCCCACCAATGTCAAAATCAAATTTACGCCTTTATGTCAGTCAAGCAAGACAAAGAAAAAAAAAATTTTTTTAAAGTAAACCAGTGTTGTTTATTCTTTATGTAAAAAATGAGTACTGTAATAAGCATCTCACAAATTTTAAGAATTTCACATCCACAAGTTTTTACAAGGAACATTAAGCAAGCAGTAATGTTAAAACGATGATACAGACTAAACTGGAACTCAACTCACTATTATTATGGCTCTTTAGTTATGCTCTCACAGTTAGACCTGCCAGAGTAACACACTGATCACAATGTACACCTTTTTAAACCGCTGTAGAGCATACCTGACAATCTCTTTTCTCTCTGTTCGGCTGTGTTTGTATTTCTATTGCCTGGCATGATCCTGGTGCATGATTCTGACACACACCTACTGCTATGGCTCCTCTCACCCTGAAGACCTGCCCGATTTATCCTGATGCTCTACTTCTGCCTGAAACTTTCTGCTCCTGTGACTCATCTTCTGCTGCTGTGAATGGTCCCACATGGATACCCTAAACCCGACATGAAGCAGAGTTACAGTTAGTATATTTTCTCATTACTTTCCTATAATAGTATGTCCTGAAGCATTTGACTCTACAGCAATTCACACACACAGTTCCCTGTGAATGAATGTTACTATGGTAACATAGAAATGATAACATATTAGAATGAGCACATCAGTATAAACCTGTGATTTCCACCTAAGACAATATACAAGGCTGTTGTTATAGAAAATTAATCAATGCCTTCTGTCCAGTCAACCCCACGGTGATATAGGAAATATGGATATTTAAGCAAACAAACTCTTTTTAAAAAAAACTTGCATGTGGATATAAACTGGTAAAATCCAAGTATTAAAGGTTGACAGTCTTGCTTCAGGGTCCAACAATGACTCACTGGTAGTGCTGGGATCTGAACTTGATCATTAGCTCAAACCTTAACTATCACTGAATTCAAGCTGACCTAAAAATGCAAAAGTTAAAAGCATGAGTACATCCTTCATGCAGTGATCACGCGAGTGTCCGATGATTCTACATATATTTGCGATAAATGAAACTGTGGGTGAAAATGTGCAATACGCACTGCAACAACATACACCATGGTGATAATGATAGTCCAACCCCTTTTCTAAGGGTCCCTCAGATGATTTAAATTTTTTGTAGCTGGTGTAAAAAAATATGACTAACTGCTTAATTCTGTCATCAAAATGCATTGAGGTTATTTCTATATGATCTGTTTTTAACAAGAGAGATACTCCAAACTTCACCCTTTAGTCTATCCTTAATGATTCATTTTCCATACTTTAGGTCTAGTTTGTTTTTTTGTTTTTTTTAAAAAACTTTTCAGACGAATAGGGTCATGTGAATTTGCAACTTCTCTGTTTTTGGTGTATCTTCAAGGACACTTTGCCATATGTGAAATAATCCTGTCACTCGTGATACAAGTACAACACAAATCTGTTGATTCAAGTTCATACAACAACATAGTGTCATATGAAGAACCCTTTTAGAAAGCTTTTACATTGAATCCCTTTAGAGAGCATTTGACTTGGAACACTTTTGATGCAACACATGTTCTTCAGGGAACCTTATTCAAATGCAGCTGCACAGTTGTACAAACATTAAAAAGCCATGTTTCAAAGATGCTCAACAAGTGCAGCTGTCATGTCATAGGTCAAACTAAATAATACAGTCGTAATGATTGCAGAAGGTGATGGTCTTTCTATTTCTAGCAGTGTGGGGAACATAGTAAACAACAGAAGCTCAAATTTTCATAAGGGTAGATTTGTTTGTCATGTCCCCACCATTTCCTTAACTATCACTCTTCCTCAGTATCAGTCTTCTCCCTCACCTGACTTATTGTATTATGCACCAGTGCTTTTGTTGCCCAATACACACTGCATGACAGTTTCAAGTATGAAAACAAAATGTATCTTCACAAAGATCTTTGTAAATGTTGCTCGCGCTCTCTCTCTCTCTCTCTCTCTCTCTCTCTCACCAGTGCTGGCACAACCACTGACACACTCTCTGACACAGACAGGTTATGAATGAATGTGTTTGTACTGCTAACAGATGATGCATGAGACCGATAACAAAAAGGTGTGTTAAGCAAGACATATACAATTGGACACTGAATAATGCCATGTCCTAATATTTTGGTTACAGTTATATGTAGACATAGTGCATTACAATATGTAGAAGATAATAATAACTGGAGCTTTTGTAGGTATGTTACATACTGTATAGAAATTTAAAAAACAAACAAACAAACAAATAAAAACTAAATATCATGTGCACATTATGAAATGTCATGAGGCAGAGGCTAGTGGACGTAAGTGTACTATGGTTATTAACAAACCAAATCAGTAGACACACTCATGGTCAAAAATACGCAAGGGTAAAATGTCTGACAAATCCAGTATTGAGAGTTAACTGCAATAGATTACAAATAAACTCCATTTAGACAATTTATCTGCTTATCTGTAAGTGAAATAATGAGTGAATAACACACATCTGGCCATGGAACAACTGAGCAACCAACTGTCCAATTACCTGGACTGTCCAACTGTCCAACTGTCCAGTATAAAAAGTGCTGTAATCGCTACACTGTTCACTCAGTGTGGATGCAAATCAAATGAAAGTGTGCACATCGATATTTAATTTATTTAATTGGCAGATAGCTAAAATAACAATAACTGTATCAATGTCCAAATATTTATGAGCCCGACTATAGGTAGTAAATGAACTGGAATAAATAATACTGGTACATATGGTGTTGAATACTAGGCCTCTGAATCATCCCAAATCAGAAACTGTATCTGTTTTGCACATGCACACCTGCAGTTTTTACACACTCCGTTTAATTAACTGCATTTTTTTTTGTATATCAGTCCTAGGCATCAGCTGTTACCAATACAAACATGTTAGATTATGATCGGTTTGAATTTGCATCATGTTTTCAGCCATATCAAACAAAATACATCAGCAGCAGCATTACCTAAAGTACACAATGGACATTACTTCCTTGAGCTTTCTTCCTTGAGAAATCAGAAAAACAGTAGCATACTTTTCTAAACATCATGACCATACCTCCCATAAACAGGGTAAAAAAAGGTCCAGATTAAAGCAGGATGACAAATTTACAATTCAAACAAACTCATTTTAAGGCTCGATGAGATTTTAGTTTTAATTTGAAGATTTAAAGAAGAAGATTTAAAGAAAAATGTGTAATCTCCAAATATTGTAAATGAAACCATGTGCATGAGTAAACAAGCAGAGCGACTCTCATACAGCAGTTTCATGAGATCTCAAGGATCATTGACAGGATTTGTTTTGTGTATACAGAGTGATTTAAGCATGCTACTCAATTCAAAATATTCATAAGCGAAACAGCAACTCTTATCCAGGAAATGAAGCAACAGTATGTGTTCGTGATAAACCTGAAGCACAGGTGCTGACATCATTAGTTATTGGGAAACACTCACCCTTGCCTCCATGATAACAGATAAAGGCATGAAAAAAATTTGACGAAAACACAGAAACTTTTGTAACAGTTTACATAAAGGCAGAGTTCTTAGGATTACACACTTCATAGGGTTACGCAGCAGTTTATGAATCCTACCATAAACATTTATAAAAGCTTATTTTAATAGGTGCTGGTTGTCATGAAGCCTGCTTTTGTCACCTTTGATGTCAAGCTGACATAACACCTGAGTCGAATTGTCACGTAATGTAGGCCGAGAGGGAAGCAATTGCAGGTATGGCAGTTTAATAAAATAACAAGTCCAAAGGATCAGGCAGAAATCAATGTTCATAGACAGACACGGGTCAAACGATCAGGCAAACAGGCTGAACTAGGCAGGGCAGAGAATCGAGGTCAACAGAGTAAACGAAGTCAAGAACCAGAAAAGCAAACACGATATAAGGCTTGGAATTAGGACAGAGACTAAGCAACAGATTTAATACTTCACAAAGTCATCGTGTTGAAACAGTCTCTATATGCTGTGGAGTGAGTGTGTGTGAGATTGGTAACAGGTGTGTGTGATTAGAACTCCGGAGAAGGTGAACGTGTGTGTGAAGTGTAGTCCTCTTCGGCCATGTTTGTAGTTTGTGGTGCATCCTGAGAAATGGAGTTGCTGTTTTGCTGTGATGTGACAGAGCCCACGTCCATGGCTAGTGGTCCAGGGATAACTGGCTTGAGTTGTGAGACGTGAAACGATGGAGCGATGCGGCTGTGTCGAGGTAAATCCAACTTGTAAGTGACTTCATTGATTTGTTTGATGATTTTGAATGGTCCGATGTATCTTGGGGTGAGCTTTCTGCAAGCATGTGGTTGTTTGAGGTCTTTGGTGGAAAGCCAGACTCTGTCACCTGGCTGGTACTGGGGATGTTCACTGCGATGACGATCAGCCTTTTGCTTGTAGGTGCGTGAGGTTTGCACACGACGATGGTGTGTACTTGCCCAAACTTGTTCACTCCTCCGGAACCATTGGTCTACGGCCGGGGATTCGGTGGCGCTGGCGTTCCATGGAAACAGAGGTGGCTGGTAGCCTAAAACACACTGGAACGGGGTGAGGCCTGTGGCTGAGTGACCTAGGGAATTCTGGGCGTACTCGACCCAGGGGAGGAATCTGGACCAGTCCTCGGGGTTGGACACACAGAATGTACGGAGAGACCATCCGATCTCCTGGTTCGCTCGTTCCACTTGACCATTTGCTTGTGAGTGGTAGCCTGAGGTGAGATTGACAGTAATTCCAATCTTCTCCATGAAACTGGACCAGACCTGTGACGTGAATTGTGGTCCCCGATCACTGACGATCTCCTCCGGGATCCCAAAGTACCTGAATACTTTTTCGTCTCATTTGAACTTTTATGATCGAGCACTGCAGCTGAAATAGTGACTATGACGCAGGTTTGGTACTATAGTGTAAATTATATGCTTTTGGCAGTGCTTCCATTGAGAGTGTGGCCACATTTGATTTGGTGATGCTGTGTGTGTGTGTGTGTGTGTGTGTGTGTGTAGGGATGGTGTTATGTTTGACAGTAGGGTGAGGCTGTGTGTGAGCATGTGCTGAATCAGTCTTTTCTCCCTGCACTGGAATCATAATCAGCAGACCCTACTGCTCTATAGATCAAAGAGAAAGTGAAAAGGACAGTAAAGTTGGTGCAACGACTCCACCTGCAGGCCCAAGGCAATGCAAATTCATAAATGAGTGTGTGTGTGTGTGTGTGTGTGTGTGTGTGTGTGTGCGCCTGTGTGCTATTTATGCTTACAGTAATTTTAAAATGATATACTCATCACCTACGCATAGCATTAATGAGCAGGCTCAAATGCCTTATTTATATTAAAATCCCTTCCATACTACAGTTATAAGACAATATCCAGTGATGATACACAACACTGATCTCTTACTGAACACGTGTAGTTCAAAATGGAGCACTGTATAAATGCCATGGTATCTAGAATGATGTTTAAGACATGAAATGAACTTTTATTGAGATATGTGAGGATACTGTGTGTGAATTTATTCTCTATTTAACATGCAGACATTTTCTAGTGTTGTCTGAATTCTTACCAGACAAACTGTATTTCCTAGAAATTATGATGGTTGGTCCACTTCATTCAATTATACAAGTATACTGCACTTCCAAAATATATAAACATTCACAGCTCAGCACAGAATAATTCTGAGTGCTGTGAAGCCAATTTACAATTAAAGCACACTACCTCCTCATTAGCACCACAATGCAATTTCTTTATAATTTTCTTTTGTCATCACGATGGATACCTTAGTGGCCAAATTGTTTTGAAAATGCTGTTTAATTAAACTAAAATAAACAGGCACTTTAATCTGTCTGAATTCAGCCGGTTGTCTCCCTCACGGCTGTCTCCTGTGTAGAACAGTCTATGTATATAGTAAATAGAGAACAAGTGAGTAATTTAACTGACTAAAGGGCACAGCTTTTCTGTTTACATGCTTGTATTCAGTAAAGACACGGCATGAACACTGACTTTAAAGAGGCAAGAGTCAAGTCAATTCAAGGGGGGTTTTACTGCCATTCCTCTATAGAGCTTGGACTGTATACACTGGAACGAAAAGTCGTTTCTCCAGGACCATGGTGCAACACATAACAGTACGCTCGACTACATACAGGGCAATACACAACAGTGTGTGATGAATGCAGGGCAATAAATACACAGAACAGAACAATGGATACACAGGACAATAAATACACAGGACAATAAATACACAGGACAATAAATACACAGAACAGAACAATGGATACACAGGACAATAAATACACAGGACAATAAATACACAGGACAATAAATACACAGAACAGAACAATGGATACACAGGACAATAAATACACAGGACAATAAATACACAGGACAATAAATACACAGGACAATAAATAACAAATTTAAAAACCTGACTTAAAAAATTAGCAAGCATGAATGGTGTTGCCTGTCTGTCTGTCTTTAATAAGTGTATGTTCCTCTCTGGGGGCGCACGGTGGCTTAGTGATTAGCACGTTCACCTCATGCCTCAAACCGTTCAAACCGTGGCCCTGTGTGTGCGGAGTTTGCATGTTCTCCCCGTGCTGCGGGGGTTTCCTCCGGGTACTCCGGTTTCCTCCCCCAGTCCAAAGACATGCACGGTAGGCTGATTGGCATGTCTAAAGTGTCCGTAGTGTATGAATGTGTGTGTGAGTGTGTATGTGATTGTGCCCTGCGATGGACTGGCACCCTGGCAAGGGTGTACCCCGCCTTGTGCCCCATGCTCCCTGGGATAGGCTTCAGGTTTCCCGTGACCCTGAAAAGGATCAGCGGTATAGAAGATGGATGGATGGATGGATGTTCCTCTCTGTATGTGGAATAGTATACCTGTGTCTATATAGAGACTCCCTGCTGTAAGGCTTAATGGTTTTATAAAAGCAATGGCAAGTTACTGATAGCCAGTAGAATTTTTAAGCGCTTATATTCAACATCATGTTCAACCATGACTGGCTTAGACCATCAGTTCATTTCTTGCAATTGTTTACAGCATCAGTGTATACAGTACGTGACAGTATACACATGGCAGTGTGTGGCATGCACGAATTGAAAGTATACACCTAAGCTTGTGGTCATACTAGTAAGTGTCAAGGCTCTTATGTCACTTTGTGTCTTCTGGGCATGTAGCATCCACTACCGTTGTTGCTTGGGGGTGTCCAACATTTTTTTTTTTCTAATGAGAAATGGTTCTAGCCAAAATGTATAGCCTAGAGCCCACTATTCGATTTATACACATCAATTTTGTTTAAAATATAGATGTAGCATACTGTACCACTATATATGGCTGTTTAGAAAAGCAAACAAATTGTACTAGCTACATACACTCACCAGAATCACTAATGACCTCTGCTACTTCTTTCTAAGCTTTAGTTCTGTTTGTAATGTAAAGTCACCTCCACTAATATTGGCACCCTTGTTAAATATGAGCAAAGGCTGTGAAAAATTTTATTTTTTGTTTAACCTTTTGATCTTTTGTTAAAGAAAATTCACAAAAATACTCTGCTGTCATGGATATCAAACAATTGCATACAAAACACAGGTTTATCAAAAAAATATTTGTTAAAAATAGGTGTGCAACAATTATTGGCACCCTTTTAGTCAATACTTTGTGCTACCTCCCTTTGCCAAGATAACAGCTCTGAGTCTTCTCCTATAACGCCTGATGAGATTGGAGAATACATGTCAAGGGATCTCAGAGCATTCCTCCATACAGAATCTCTCCAGATCCTTCACATTTCGAGGTCCACACTGCTGAACTCTCCTCTTCAGTTCACCCCACAGGTTTTCTATGGGGTTCAGATCAGGGGACTGGGATGGTCATGGCAGGACCTTGATTTTGTGGTCAGTAAACCATTTCTGTGTTGATTTTGATGATGTTGTGGATCATTGTCCTGCTGGAAGATCCAACCACGGCCCATTTGAATCTTTCTGGCAGAGGCAGTCAGGTTTTCATTTAATATCTGTTGATATTTGATAGAGTCCATGATGCCATGTATCCTAACAAAATGTCCAGGTCCTCTGGCAGAAAAACAGCCCCAAAACATTAAAGATCCACCTCCATATTTAACCGTGGGCATGAGGTACTTTTCCATATGGCTACCTCTCTGTGTGCTCCAGAACCACCTCTATCACAGGATAAGATGAAACCACATTTATACTATACATTTTTTTTTTTACAAGTGGGAGTATGTGGGAACTAATTGCCGGTAGGGACTAAAATTGTGAGTAGGGAACTGAAGAAAATAGACCACACACTCCACAGAATTTGTCCAAGGAATCATATGAGCCTGCCTTCTTGTTGCTTTACTTCATCATACCCATTTCAAAAGCGGGCATGAAATTGAGAAAATATCAATTCTAATTTGTCTTGTCGCTTGCCACGGTCACTGAAATTGCAGCTCTGTGTTGTGCACGAACAAATGAATCGTTGCATTTCACATTGTCACTTTCCACGGTGACCCTAGGGCATGGTCCTACAATCCACTGTATGTCATCAAATTCTGTCTTGTCTCGCTGCAAGTCTCCAGTCACTGTACTATGAAGTCAACAGTCGACTTTGGTCTCCGGTCGCTTTGTCACTTCGAGTTGCTGTATGTGTGAATGTACCTATAGAGCGACTTGCAGGGACAAAGCAACCAGAGACCATTCATTTTCAATGAGAGCAAGTGGTTTCCAGTGACATGAGTTACAGCGACCGATGATACATGTTACTATGGCAACCAGTAGTAGAAACGACCTGACTTCATTTTCATATTGGTGACTTCACAGTACAGCGATTGGTGACTTGCAGCAAAAAAAAACAAAAAAAAACCCCTGTATGTGTGAGCATAGCTTATGTGTGAACAGAGCATTAGGCAGTTGAAATGCTGACAGTTAATGTGTATTAACAGATTCGACTGAGATAATTGTGCTAACAGGGCTAAACTCTCTTTCAGGGAAAAAAAGTTTTAAAATATTTTTTTCCTGCTTACAAACGTTTTGATGCTGAATTGGAATTTTGTATAATCAAGAACAACAGCATCACCAGTAGTCGTGGTAAATATACACAGTGTAATACTAAGTAGTTTGGCTGTGGCTGATTTCTTTTTAGCTCAGACACATAGCATTCACACAGCCCTTTCATTGGTAGTGAAAGTGATTAAAGCGTCCCAGAAGACATCACGATAAGGGTGTATCCCACTGAATGAATTTTTTTTTAAATCACAAGATTTTTTTTACTTTGCTGTTAAGTTTGAAAGAACAGCTCATGGTTGTCTGAGGGGGTTTCAGCTAATTCCCACTACAAGTACAACTGAAACTAGCCCAAATATTTGTACGCATAAAAAGATAGACACGTTTGTTTCATATTTTTGAACAAACAAAGAGATACAGTATGCTTTTCTGAGGTGTTGCTCTATATAACTTAAACAGACTATGCACTTTGCGCATGATAGAATATCTCTGCTGGCTTTTTTTATTTGATTTGATTTGATTTTATTTACACATTGTAAAACCTACTGTATATGTTCGCATATGTTTTGCTGTTTCTAAATGATTATTAAAAGAACATCTTCTTGGTATATCAAACAGGCATCATAATACATTTGATATGTTTTCCATGTTTTCCAGTGTTTCCAGGGCATAGTGGAAGGGTTAACAAACAAAAAAAAAAACTATTTCAGTATAAAACATTAAAGATTATTTTAAAAGCAGAAATGTTTGTCTTATTTTTAACAGGTTCACACAATAGTTATAATGGGAGCAATAAATGCAATAAATACATTTTTAGCATAAATGACCTAAACAGAGAAAGTTTATTTAAGTGGAAAAGCAAGTGCTCTATCTGACTTTCACTGAAACAGTATTTTCAGAAGTTGGGGGTTACTGGTGTATTCATTCATTAATTCATTCTTTGGTTGAATGTAGTTAGAGTTGCCAGTATTCCATAATATCTGATGAAAGAGGCAACGCAAAGTGGAAGCAACTTATCACACACGCTGAAATTTAACAACTTTACTGTTTTCTTGTACTTGTCATTAAACCTTGTCAGTTTTTTTGAATGACAGTTCCCTTTCACACTTCCCCCTTCTCAGTGGCTCAATATCCTCTTTTCTGACAGAAACTTAACTTACAGTACACATGGCCAGTAGTCAGAAAACCCTGATCAGGAAGGCCTGCTTGAAACTCAAACCTCTGTGGCTACGGGGAGCTACCTCCGGTACAATGTCACACAACCCACAATACTGTTCAGCGTTCCATTCATGAAATCGGACTTGGCTAACAATCTGGAATGCCCAGCTCACACCCTTAGGGTACATTGCAAAGTCATCAGGGACTGTCTCAATGATTTATATAGCTATAACAGACGAGTAACCGTCGCAGGGCCATCTGAACCGCAGTGTGATGAAATGCCACAGTTTCGCTGACTGATTAAACTTTTTTCTTTTTTTTTTTTACTGGAAATTGTGTGCATTGAGATTGTGAATATGAATGCAGTCTAAACGGCTGTTCTCTGGCATCAGAAAGTACAGAGTCTTCAAAATCCACTTTTTTTAAAAGGGGATTAGTATTTTTGTGTAACTCAATAATCATGAATATGAGGTATAATGACTGCAGAGTGAGTGCTTTTTTTTTTTTTTATCTATTTTTTTATTTTTCTATCTTGGTGAAAATGTCCCCTGATACACTCTCAGAAAAGAGCACCATTGTACATTTGCTTGTTACTGGGATTGAATACTTAAGGATGCATATCTGTGCCTGAGAAAGTGCAAGAAGTGTATCTTTAAAATCATTTAAGGTACATAACTGGCCTTTAAGAGCCATTGGTGTTACCTTAAAAAAACTTCACCCTGAAGCACATTAAATATGTTTCCATTGAAATATTTGTGATGTGCTTAGCAGTCATGGTGCTTAGCCAAGGTTCTGTTCTCACTTACATTTTCCAGAGATGTTCAATTTCATATTAATATGAAAACCAGTGTAAGAATTGGACTAAAAGTACCAGAATGCAATGCAGGTATATGACTCAGTTGTGCTGAGTTATGGCACAAACTCAGCTTGGCTAGTTAGCAGTCTATGAGATAACAAGTATGATGATGTTGACAGTGGTATTAGCTGCCAGTAGCTGCCAGCTGAAGCTTTGAAACCAAGTGGGAAAAGAAGAATATGCCGATGAAAGACGTTTAGTAAGTAAAGAAGCTTAACGCAGACTTTCATTATAAATCTTGGACATCACTGAATATTAATTTAATTGAATCATTAATTTAATTTATTTTCAGTAACTGATTTATCCTGCTCAGAGTCGCGGTGGACTGTGGAAACACTGGGCATGAGGCAGGAATACACCCTGGAGTAGTGGCTCCAATGCTACCATTAAGGCCACACTATTGAATATAACATGATAGTTATAAAAAATTTACATGCAAGTCACTTAAGGTGGGTTTTTTTTCCCTATACATCAAAGGTTCTCAACTCCAGCTCTGGGGACCAACTACTTACTGTGCATGACTCATTTAATTGATCAGCCCGTCATTAATCATGAGTTGGATAAGATGTGTTAGGAGTTTGTAAAACAGTGTTGGGAGTGATTTTACAGGAATTTAGTTGAAATCTAGTGCACTAAATGAGTTTTAAATATATTTTTATTTGCAGGTGAAACATATTCACAAAAGGTAAAAATAAATAAATAAATATTTAAAAAGACACATCCATGAATATAGACATGAATTACATTGGCGACGTGTCCCCACATCTGGTGTTCTCACCTTTTTTGAAGGTCTAGTCTGTTAAAAATGTGTAGAGTATATTAAAAATGTATACAGTATAAAATCATTGCAGATACTGATCCAAATGTATTGAAAAAAATATCACTTAACCCTTAAACACATACCTTGGGGTGTTAGCGACCCGGGACATCATGCACTACCCTCCCCCTCATTAATTGTTTTTAAATTAGACCTCGACCTTCTTAGTCTTCCTCAATCTATTTGTTATCAACAATATAAAAAAGAAAAAAAATGTACATAACTGTAAAATAATATCTGTTTTCTAATTAATTTATTGTAAAAAGTTAATAGGGTCGCTAGTGACCCTACAACAATACTGAATCTCTCATGTCTCAATAAGTGCAATTCATCTTTATTCCTCAAGGTGAAAAATTTTGATAAACAACGATGTGATGTGTCAATCATCGTTACCGCTGACATAAAACAAACATCGCAAAAGTTGACATGGCTCAGCGATTTACTGCACAACAAGTGTGTAATCAGATATTAGCGTCTCCTGATGGTGGATCTGATGATGAAACTGTCGGCAAACAAAATACTGATTTTGACGTTGATGAAAATAATCGTTTTTAGAGTAATGTACCGAATATTGTAAATAAATATATAAATATTGTAAGGATTTTTAATATGGAACAGGGATTGACAAAACATTTATGCATTTAAGGGTTAACCTGCATTCACTGTGTTCATTTCTCAGGGTGGCATCTATAATGAGTGTCTATGATAAAAGTTGCATTCAGATGGTTATAAATTACCACAACTCAAGCCAGGTTCTACAAGGCTTCCTTTAATGAGAACCGTTAACAGGTGCTGACACATGCAGATATGATCACAGTGATGTGTCATGAATTTATTTATAGAACCCTGTTACCATAATGCAGCATATGTGAATATAAAGTGAGGCTTTATATTGAATAACTGTCATTATAATGGTCACTTAATCAGTCTGCAGGATCATGCTCTCTACTTTCATTTTTATTCAAATGGGCCCAGTGAAACCATATCACCCTGATTTAATAAATAAATAAATAAATAAATAATAATAAAAATTCCATCATTCCGTGACTACCTTAAGAGGTTAAAAAGCTGGTGTGCATATAAACGCTGGTTGAAATTGAAGTCTCATTTATTTTGAGAGGGTAAAAATATAAGACTGCAAAAGATAATAATAATAAAATTATTATTACATACATTATTAATGCAATTTGAGATGATATTTTTTTCTATGATTTTTGGCCTGATTTTCCTCTCACAGACTTTGAATTGTACTTTGTAATCTCAACTGTGTGCATGAGCTGAGATTGGTGGTCTTAGAACGCAAATGTGACCGGCTCACTGTCAGCTGATTTAGCATCATTGTGACCAGACAGTCGATGACATAGTTCTGACAGTGCCAGAAATTCTTTTATTAAAATATGTGAATAATAGCCCACTCATCTAATAGCAGTCCAATATCACCAATAGCAGTATAGCAAAGGATAACACAGATGCACCTACAAATATGGTAGTGGCGATGATGAAACGAAAAGCGAAACATGCTAATGGCCCCCAAAAAATTCCATATTACCTCAAGCTCCCTTTGAACAGTGTTTCTGTGTATGGGACTCTGTTTCCCATAATATGAGCCAGGATCATGCTGACTGATGATCTAAGAAGAACGTGGTAATTTTCCACTATCATTAGAGGACACTCATTGTATTATCTGATATGGAGAACATGTTATCACACAGTATGTTATAGTTGTCAAACAAGATTTTATTGGAATTATTTGGAATTATGTCATACAGTGTGCCAAGTAATATTCATCAAGGACAACTCAAATGCACAAATGTCTAAAACAGGCTTAAAGCTGGTTTAACAAAAATCTAAAGAAAAATTTATATATATGTATTTTAAAGTATATACTTTAAAATAAATGAGTGAAATATTGATGAGGCTTGAGCCAATGTCACATACACTGTTAAGTAGTGAACAGAATATTAAGCAGGATTGTTTGAGCGGCTCCACTATCTCCCTGACTGAGGCAACACTACAGACAGGAAACCTCTGGGTGGACATGATTGCAGTCTCTACACTTCTGCCTGCTGACAATACAACGCCTCTCTGTGCCTATTAGATTACAGGACATGGACTTAACAGTTTTGATGCAGTAACAGTTTTGTTCTTATTTTCTTTCCTAGAACACACAGTGAAAGAGGCCAGAGAGGGGCGAAACAGCCCAGCAGGCGTAAGCTATCTGGATCGTGGCCGAGAGTGGCGAGTTTTTACACCTCAGCTAAATTGGAGTGGCATATATCAGCACACACTTGTATTAGAAAGCTGGCAGTGTTTTTTGATGACAGTTGGTGTGAAAGAACACTGCAAGGTCATGCATAGTTGGACAGAAGCTTGTTCAGCTGGATGAGGCTGAAGGTGATCACTCTTTCCATGCCCATGCAACACATGTTGCATGTAAAAACAGGATAAGGTAGCGATGACTGATGAAACAGATTTGAAGATTTGGGGAGTAAGAAAAAAAAAAGAAAATCTCTAAAATACCTAGACAAGTGCACAATAAAAAATCCATTTACTGAGCCAATTCAGTGGGATCAGAGGTCTTTGTCTCCTCCATCATTAATTCCCGAGCAAAATGGGAAATGTTCCTAATGAAGTATTGCCTGTTTAAAAAAATAAATAAATAAAAAAACAAGAGCAGTTACAGTGGGCACAAATAAAGTCCAAAAACTCCCACTCATGGAATGGAAGAGGAGCTGGAAAAACGCATTTACTTTCTGGAAGTGGTTAATTTTGTATCCACCTCCTCAAATTTTGCTTTGTGCCAAGTTCATCTGGGTGACCTTTAACCCTACAATTCTACCAATCTTGGAAGCATGGGACAAGCCAATAGAGAAGAAGAGCCTGGGGCTGGGTTGCATCTTTCTGGATGACTCTACATGGAGGAACTGCTTATTATTATTAACAGTTCAAGTTTTTGCTACTCCTCAGTCAACCTGTCTCTTGTTACTTGCAAAGAACAAACTAGCTAGCTAGCTGGTTGAGGTTAGTTCACCGAACACCTACTTTCCCTCTAGAAACCCGTCACACCAGGACCGCTAATTATTACATAATCATTGTGCCATATTCTTTAAAAACATTGTTAGACTGTTTTACAAATCTTCAAGTATTTGCCTTTTGTCAGACTATAATATACAATCCAGCAAAACAACCCACCATTATTATAGCACTATATATTATAATTATTAGCTGTCCCTTACTGCAGCAGCTCCCAATGGTGTTTTTTTTTTTGTTTGTTTTTTTAGTGATTTTAAGCACGCTAACATTAAAACTTTTCATGGCACCACTTTTTAGTATGTTACTTTTCACTTTCCCGTTTTACTATTTTTACTTTTTTTTATTACAATTTTAACTTGTAAAAAAATTATTAATTGTAATGTGACATTGGCATTTCCTTCACACTCATGAACCCCCTGCAATGCCATTATGACCCCTTAGTGGCTCATGCACCCCCAATTGGGAAACCCTGCATTAGAGTAAAAAGTTCTTGAAGGAGAGCATGACAAATAGAGGAATTCATTAGAGGAAGTGTATCGGTATGTCTGGTGTTGTTGGGGGGGTTGGGGGACTCAAGAAATACGTTGTCATTCTTAGAAGAGAAAACCCTGGAGAGGTGGGGTTCTAGTCAGGAGATTGTGGTTTGGCTGTCAAGCTCGACACTTATCCTCACTGTAACCAACTTTTTTTGTCTCACTGTACAAAAACAGCTACCGTTTAACTCCTTTATTGATAGTGCACATGTTACACTTCTGGGTCTTTCTTTGAAAAGTCTGTTATTAAGTAGAAAGACAGTTTTAGGTCAACATCCATCAGACTGGTGGAAAACATCCCATACTGTTAAATTAGCGCATCAGGATGTCCAGATAATTCACACCGTGAGGCTGTTTTGCCAACGCAACTTATGCATACGAGTCATATTTAAACACTAAGCCATGTACTTTTCATGAATAATAAAGCATCAGATATAGCCACAGGTCCTCCTATTCATTTCAGTAAGGATAAAATGATTGAAAATAGAAAAAATAAAGTGTTTGACTTAAAATCTTATCCTAGTGTTTCAGTCATGGGATTTATTCTTTTGTGGTCTCCCTATTTGTGACTAAATATCTGGCTTTGCTGCACAATGTGATTGAAAGTAGAGGTGAAAGATGGTAGTATATATCTCATATACAACCCCTCGAACTATTCTTGAGCATTTGAGACAAAAGTCTATCATCTCTTCATGTCTAGGTGGGTAAAGGATACCAGGGTGTCTCATCAGTAGGAGAAAAATCTCTGTCACTACAGGGTTGGGTAAGTCTGTCAGCTAACTAACTTTTCCTAATGTTAGCAATACTTGCTGTTGAGAGAAATTTTGAAGTTTTCCCATAATGTAGCTAAGTAGCTAACAAGTGGCAGCACAATATGGAGGATCCACTGCACGGTTGCTTGTTGAAGCTGTACTTCATGCAGTCAAGTATATTAGCGCAGTTTGATTATCAGTATAAATATAAACAAATCTTCTCAATAAAGAACAGACACCGTAACATTGACGCTATCAGTTCCCACAAAATGGCAACAAATATACATTGTGACATCACATGAAACGCAAAGATAGGGGTCTCACACTAAAAGTTTGTCTGAATATAACGTGTTATAAGTGAATATACACTATATGACCTAAGGTTTGTGGACACCTGACCATGACGCCCATATGTGCTTTTTGAACATTCCAAATTTAATCCTACCTTTGCTGTTATAATAACCTCCACTCTTCTGGGAAGGCTTTCCATTAGATTTTGTAGCGTGGCTGTGGGGATTTGTGCCCATTCCTCCACAAGAGCATTAGTGAGGTCAGGCAATGATGTCAGGCAGAAAGGCCTGGGGCGCAGTCAGTGTTCCAGTTCATGCCAAAGATGTTCAGTGGGGTTGAGGTCAGGGCTCTGTACAGGTCACTTGAGTTCTTCCGATTCCAGCCTTGGCAAACCATGTGTTCATTGACCTTGCTTTGTGCACAGGAGCATTGTCATGCTGGAACATTTTACAAGGAAATTGTAATGGTACAGCATACAATGGCATTCTATACTTTCAGGAGTTTCCAACATTTTGACAACAGTTTAGAGAAGGCTCAAATATGGGTGTAATGGTCAGGTGTTCACATACTTTGGTAATATTGTGTATGAGTTATATTTGTGAGAGAACTTGATTGATATAGTATTTGAAAGACATGGACTTGAGTGTAGGGGTGTGGAAATGTAGTAATAAACATAGCCTTACAGTTGTGGGGGTGTAAACTGCATCCAGGACCACATGCTGACACTTTGTGAGAGGCCCAGGCTCCCACCACATCCTCCACAGCCCTCGCTGTCTCCTCTCACTTTCAGCCTGAGAGCCCTCCGACACGACATGACCTGGGAAAGAGTGGTTTCATTCACTACCAAGAGGAAGTGAGCACTGTGTATGAGCATTTAAAACCTCAATTATATAAAATGCTGCAGCGTCTTTAAGAATTTGAACTTGGTAATAGAAAAAAAAAATTATATTCCACCATACAACTCTAATATACCAATATCACACCAATTTAATTGGAGAAAACAGAATTGTGGTAACAGTTAACATTGACTGCGTTTACATGGACAGCAGTAATGTAATTATTGACGTTACTCTGAGCAAGATAATAATGTGAATAAGGTGTTTATATGAGTCGCTTTTAGAATACTCCTGTCATGTTCCCGTTTTACATGTTATAGAACATAATCAGATTAACAGCCCGCGTCATTACGTCACCGCGCCACGCCGTCCGACGTCCCTCCAGAATTTCACGTATCAACATACAGTTCGTCTTCGTTATGGTACCGTATACAGTTTTGCGTGTTTTTATTTATTTATTTATTTTTTTTACGAACGCTTTAAGTGCAGTTAATTATTTGTCATGCTGTACGTGCTAATAGACGACTGCTTGAAGCGGTGGGTGTGTCCCAAATCGCGTAGTTACCGTCTATATAGTAGCCGAGATACATGTATTTTTCCCCACTACAGGCCTATAGTAGGAAAGTATGCGATTTGGGACACAGTCGAACTCTCTTGTTCGCCGTAAAACGTAAAACTGCCGTGTGTGATCGTGTCCTGTCGCAAAATGCGGTGAAAACTCTCACACGACGCTCATAATGTGATTAAGGTGTTTACATGTCTGTAATACACGTCCATAATGCGACTAAAACAGCAGTACTCTACCTGTCTTAATTAGATTATTGCTTACTTCGATTATGACCTTAATTAGATTAAGGTAAGTAAAAATTGCTGTTTACATGGTAGTTTCTAAATTAGAGTATGGTCTTAATTGGATTAAGAGTGGATTATTGTTGTCCATGTAAACGCAGCTATTGATATATTTACTGTGTAAAATGCATCCAGAACAAAAATATACTTATTTAAGTAACATACTGAATAACAGTCAGAAAGCGCATGAAGTAGGTAGGTACACAGCACTGAAGTTGTTCAGGTGTGGACAAATTAGTAGCAGATTTCTTGTCCAGGTTATAGTTTTATGCATAGTTGTCCAGCAGACACAGCTTAAAAAACAGCTCTTTACTGATTTTTGTGAAACAGAAGCTTTCATTTGGCGTGTTGACATGTAACATGTCACAGAGTTGTGACACAGCTCAGTGCTGTAACTGCAGCACATCCTTCTGAATCCCACCACCTGCTGCACCTCACACATGGGCAGAGGCATGATCTTCTACCGGTAGAACAGTTATTTCTGGGAGGATTAATTAAAGTGCACAGATGAGAGTCGATCTTTTCTGAATTGGAACATATAAATATGTGGAAATGCCCTGCCAAAACTGAACAAAATGTCAAGTGCAAAGCTATTATGCTAGCACAAACCAGAGTCACCTTGGGGTTCACGTAAACACTTAAAACAGTTTATGCTTTCTTTCTGAACACACTTCCCAGGCAGAAGGTCAGAAGAGAAAAATGCAGAAAGATTCAAACCTCTGACCTCTACAGTATTTGTCCAGTATCGGCAGAAGTTTTGATCACTTTTGAGGAGAGACTGTCTGAGATACTGGTGGTCAGTAGTGTTTCTAAACACAGCATAAAAATTGGTTTAACTACATTTCCCAGCATTTCCCAATCCTTTTATTGATAAACCCTCTAGCATTTAATCTTCTGACATAGCCTTATGTTATCCATCGAATAATGTATTTCCTGTTTGCGCGCTTTCAAGTCGGCACAACAGATCTGTTTTCTGTAGAGTCAGTGTTTACAGATAATTTTTTAAAAGGGCAACCTGTAGCAAGTGAAGAAACTTGTAGCTTAGTGAAGTACATTTTTATACAGCACATCTTCTTCATATCTGTCAAAGTGTTCTGCAGTTGTATTTTAACAGACAATAAAATATATACTATTATACAGTCCTATGATTTTACAAGTCCTACCCTTTTATTTTTAATTATGGACATCCTGAAAATGGCTAAGAACCTCCTATTGTGATGAAAACATGAACATTTGCAGATGTTACAGAAGTCTGTTTCAGGAGCTTCTTTGTAGCACTTCTGACCAAGCAGAAACCAGGAATAACGTGCTGAGCTGATAACAGAACTAGACCAAGAATTGAATCTTGAGGTGCTGAGACTTTCATGGAGCATACAGCTGAGGTTTGGTCTTTGGTCTGATAGAACCTCAGATCTGTTGGAAAGGTAGTTTTGAAGACTGTAAATTCATATCCAGGAATGCAATTTGGCACATAGCCCACAATGCCACACTTTAGCGAAAGCCCTTTTGCAGAGCTCTCGCCTATATCACTCTGACAGAACACTCCTCTTCCTGGCTCATCCAGTGAACGGCTATATTTTTGTGCAAAATGACAGCATCTGTCATTTTTTTTTAAAAACTAGCTTCCAAAATCCACTGATGTGTTTCTTTATGTTGCCTTACAGTTTTGGTATTAGGTTTCCTTGTCATAAGACCATCCTTATGGACTTACACTGGAAGTGAGCGATAAAGCCATGCATTTCCCTGTACTTGGCTTTGTAAAGGTACACTGTGCTCTCCCAAAGCTCTGAGTACATACAGGTCAACCTTTACAAAAACGGGAATATCAGGTTCTGGAATGTTGGATAAAATAAAGTCTAATCCGGCTGCATATTGTACAGTGGCTTGCATAAAAGATTTAATGGCACTCTTCTTCTTGTATTATTTGTAAATAATTTTGCAGAGTATATTGAATTTTCCCCCACTTAAATATTATGGGCTATTCTGTGTAGATTAATCGCATAAGATCCCAATGAAGTCCATTTCAGTTCTAGTTCGTAACAATATAAAATGTGGAATTTCAGGGTGGCTGGGGGTGCTGGGGGGTGAATACCAGCCAGTGTAAGGCCTGATATCTAGCAGTCAAGGTGTACAATGAGACACCGGATGAGATCTACTGGAATGCAGTGACAATCAAGAATCTGATGACTAAAGAAGGGATGAAGAGACATATTTCACTTTCAGTTAAACAATACTTACATCTAGGGTAGCTGCCAGATCCATGGAGGAGGTAGAAGATGGATAAAGACAAAAAATAAAAGGTGTTTAACTCTGGCTCACTATCTACCATAGATCAATCCAGTAAGCTGAAAAGAAAGGTATTATCACCTCACCTTCTATGTGGATTTGTTTAACAGGAGGTCTCAAGGTTTTAGTTGCATATTTGAAAGTAACGCCTATATGATCCCTGGTTACAGTTGAGGAAATGCACGGCTAGCAGTTTTCATTTTTCTTATATTTCACTGGTATGGAACTTTCAAAACTTTCCTTTTTTTAAAACTTTCAATGAGCATGAATGTTCCATTTGTGCTAGTCTTTAAGATAAGTGACTGAGTCATCACAATACAGGACATTATGAGGAGAATGAGGCCAGCTCTATACCACACCCTTTTCTGTTTAATGTATTCTGAAGCCACTGCAGAGGATGATGAACCTAGCCAACACAAGACACCACTTCCCCCCATTCCCCTCCTCTGTCTTTCCTTTCAGTCTTTACAGAGTAATGCAGCAGTACTGCAGCTCACCTAATAATATTCCTGCATGCTGTGGTGACCCCACCTAGAATTCTCTCTTTATATCCCTGTTATCATCAATCCCTCTGGCAAGATCCCCTTCTTCATCTATTTTCTTCTTCCCAGGTCTTCTTGCTCAAAATGCTGCTGCAATGTTAGAAATACTCTTTAAATCCTGATTCTGGTGCTTCTGAATTGTTATACCAAAAGTTCATTTTACACACACACACACACACACACACACACACTCACACACACACACACACACACACGGGCAAAAATAAGTTGTAGGACTAGCCTGAAATAGTGAGATGGTGCCTATCTTATGGATGCAGTGATAAGCTAATACATCTAGTAAAATGGCATAAGTACTCCAGTATACAAGTAGATAGATAGATAGATAGATAGATAGATAGGTAGGTAGGTAGATAGATAGATGCTTGGAGTTGTTGGGGTCAGCTTCAAGATGGCAGAAACTGGATACCAACTGTCTCCAACATTATGTAAACAGATGATGCATTTTAAGAGAAATACTGAATAAAGTTTGTTTTTCAATACTAGTTTGATGTCGTTCAGGGTTATCAATTACAGCAAGTTTTAAAATATGTCACTTGCACACACCAGACAATGTACACTGCAGTATAACCACATATTTGGCCATAAAACTGAAAAAAGTCTAAAAGATTTTTCATAAACTGCCTACTCTTTACAAAAACAATTTCTAAAAAAAAAAAGTTCATTTAAAGTATATTCATTTGCAAAAACACACACCAAGCCACTAATTAAAATAATGTTTCGGAATAAATACCAAATATGTTGTTTTATGTTTGGTGCAAATGAATGTTGGAAGTCTAACACATGTCAAGAGGTCAAACCAAACAAAGCGGGGAGAAGAACACTGGGAAAAAATCTCTAAATAAAATCAATCGTTACAAAAATGAAAGCATCTTTTAATTGTTTTTTTAAAACATCACATTTCATGTCATCATACATCAAAACTGATTTTAATTCACCAGAAATATTGAAGCTAATTTTCAAAGCAGAAAAACAAAAAACAAACAGCTATGAAAAAAAAAAACATAAATCAAAACCTATAAAAAATATAAAATTTAAACATTACTAGCATTTGAAAACAGTTTTGACTAGTACCATTTCAATATCAAAACATAATTTAAATTCACTTTTTGGAACTTGCACACAACCAAGCAGTCAGACAATTTTGAAACACTAGTTGTTGTTGTTGTTGTTGTTGTTTTTCTTCCTTAAATACAACATTATGCCATGCAGAGGACATGATATTAAATATTCATTCAAACAAAATAAAATATATATTTATATTTCTCTGTCAATATACTGTATATTTTTTTCAAGTCAAAAACACTCCCCCTCCCTTTTATAGGGAAACAAGCAATATTAACCTATTAATCACAAAAATAATATTTTTTATTTATTTATTTGTTTTCCATAATGTAGCTGCCATCAATAGTATGGCTGTACTGGATGTGTTAAAACCAAGATTTCAGCAAAAAGTGATTTGGCACAAAAAGAAACACCAAATGCCAATAGCATGCACTTTTAAAAAAGAGTTAAGAGTCCTACTGGTATGTCTGATTTTGACTTTAGAAAAAAAAAGAAGGGGGGGGGGAAACATTCTGTGCATCGATGTTGTTGGGGATGGAGTGTGTCCCCTGAACACTTGTGTGAGGCCAGTGGTGTGTATCCCCGAGCTGCTGCTTACTGCAGCATGCTTTTAATGGTCTTCGCAGTAGATTCGTCATTCAGATGCTTCGTCGTGTACCTGCGCAGAACACAATTTTTATTACTGAAGTCAACTTACTGTGCTTTCATTTTAAAACAAGAAAATCCATCTTCATGTAATGTCTGTGCAGATGTCTGATGAGATGACTGACAACCCGCGTTTTTATTATTACTGTGGATTACTGTTTCATGCAAGATGCCCCTTTTCAAATATCGGTATTACAGTGCCCTAAAAAATTACTGCCCCGCATCATGAAAATGAGCACAAATTACTGCTTAAGATAAATATTACACACAATAATTCAGCTTTTCCATTACATAGATTTCTGTGAAAGCGGTTCATCCAAAGCTTTGATACCCGACTCTCTTAGTGATAGAAGAATATTTACTTTATTTGTTATGTGAAGCTGCCATTCAGACAGCTTAAAGCTTTACACAGATCATGTTTACAGACCTGCCCAGAAGCAACACTGCTAATTCCACACCCAGTTTCATCCCCATCACCAGTAACAAACTGCTCCATGTTGGAAAAGCGCTGCCAATGTTTATTCTGTTCTGACTGACGTGAGTTTCTTGTTAAACGATATTTTTCTGACAGTAACAGTTTCTGGCTGTGCTGGGCACTTACAGGTTTCAGCCATGTTTTTTTTCTTTCCATACAGCCTGAGATGGGGGCAGAGTGAAGGGGTGGTGGTGGGGCGTGTCAAGAAAAAGACTGACAGGTGTCTCATACACAAACAAGCACTACGGCCCATAGCACAGTTTTCCCAAATGGGTTTTCTCAGCCACATAATACACTTGTACTGATGCCATGGCTTAAACAATTTTTTTAAGCATGTTACACTGTACATGTTTTCCAGGTTATTTATACTATTAAGAAATTTTAAAAAAGAAACACTTTAAAAAATAAGTTAGAAAAAGAAACAAAGAAAAACTATTGCACCTTCGAGACGTCCTGCATGGAGGAGTGGACCAAAACTTCTATGTCTACAATTTTGTTATACATTACAGGTAGAGTTTCTGCTGTTCTCCCTAAGGCAGGCATCCCAAAATATTAATTGTCAGGGCACTAATCGTTTTTAAACCACTGTTTTGTAGGGGGGGGGGGGGGGGATTTTTTTGTTAGCTGTGACTGCTTCCTAAACTTACTGCATGTTTCTTGCCAACTGGTAGGCCAGACGAGAAGTGAAGCACGTATATCAGTTTCTTTGACGGCGCTATGCTTGGATTGTATTTTCACTTTTTACTCTATTTCCATTAAGCATCTGCCAAATGAGTACATTTAAATTTGAAATGTAATTTAAGACTAATCAAACTGACAATAGCAGAACTTCAACACTTCAAAAATCAGAGTATAGTGAAAAAGAGGCAAATTTTCCGTCCTGTAATCTCAGACCCACTCAGACCCATGTTGAGAATAAATATCCGGAATAGCATTGTTACACAGACAGTCTGTCATGAGAACATGCTTAAATTTGATTTGATAATGCATACGACACATTTTTGCACAACCACGACCGATCGAAGTTCTCTGCAACTCTACCTCATTCAATATTGCAATATGAATAAGAGAAATGCCAATAAAATAAAATAAAATTGATCTACTTAGTGATGATTTTGTTAGCATTTGTTCAAAAAATTGATGTTTTATGTGGACATCAACTGAAGCTGTTGACCTGTATCTCCATGCATTGCACTGCTTGATTGGCTGACTGGACAACTGCATAAATGAGCAGATGTACATGTGTTCCCAATAATATTTATGATGAGTATATATGGATGGATGGATGGATGGATGGAAAGTAAGATATTGCATGTAAATTCAGAAAAAAAATATATATAACCATCTGGTGCTTAAAATGTTTAGGGTCCAAGCAGAAAGGTTCTGTAACCCTACTGTTTTTGTTAGGGTTTGTTTTGTTTTTAATGACACTTTTTCTGCCTTAAATGCAAAACATTATGAACTTGACTGTACTTGGACCAGGCTGATCGATATCTGCGGCTACATGTATGGTTCCAGAAAATGCAGAACAGGTCTCCTCTCTTTCTTACCTGAGAGCATTTAATAAGCCTTCCACACTGTTTGGAGGCTGATCTCTGAGAACTTTAATGCATCCTTTCATCTGTTCAGTGACACAAATATTGCAGTGAGGTTAGAATGATTATACTCACACTAGGATTAGCTAAGGCAAGCATTATGGTTAAAACCAGGGCTTGTCTAAGTCCCAGCAGTATGGATCTTATACACTTACGATCTGTCAACAAAATTCAAACACTTTTAATCTTTATTAAAATCTTAACTATTAACCTAAACCATTCTGGCATCAGCGTGCACACAAGAATAAACTTTTCATAGCTAGAATTTACTCACGTCTATTTTGGAGGACTTGGCGAAAGCACCAACAGGATGTACATAGTCATAGAGGATGATGACGCCCACCATAACGCGCAAACAGAATGACACGGTGGCCTCGCTGCTGAAACGGCTACGGTACTCGCTACAAAGGGTCAAAGTGTGTAAGTGAACACAGATTTCAAATCAAATACCTGACATAGTTTAGTTTATTTCGAATAAGGGAGGTAGAACAACTTACGGCGTCTCCAGCATGACTTTACACACACTTGCCATGGTGCTCAACACATCTGTCGTGTTCTCAATAGGCAAGTTCTTGTTCTGTAGAAAACGAGAATGCCTTTTAGCATCGTTTTGTCCTTCCCTTATATTACTGGCAGGGCAATTGGGTCTGTGTGGCTCATTTTAACTGGAAGACTGGCATTTCTTACCTCAGATACAAACTTTGTCGTGCCATCACTCAAAGTCTTCAGCATGGGTGTGGCATCTGCATAAAATAGAGATATTCTATTGGCTAGCTCGTTGTTGACCTCGTTTTCTCCTTCTGCCTGCAAAGAAAGATACATTTCTTCTTATATTTATTTGCAGAAAAAGAAGTCAAGATGAGGAAGAAAGAGGACAGAAGCTGTGAATCTTAGAACAGCTGGCACTATTATGTCCGAAATATTAACAGAACGATAGGTTTGAACTCAGGAAGCAATAATTCTAATTAGATTATATACACAGACAGTTTTACAGAAAGACGAATGGGATATAAACATAGAGTTTACCTCTGTGGACATCTCATGGATGCTAAACACTCCTGCTGCAGACTATAATTAAACACCTGCCTGTAATATTCAGATACTCTTGAAGTGACCGACTGCATTAGAATCAGGTGTATTAGAACTAAATTCTGCTGGATGGTGCCTCTCCAGGAGTAAGGCTGGCTCCCCTGCTAATACATCATTAACAACACAGCACATTAAAAATGATCTCCATTTTTAATGTGCTATGTTATTAATTATGTAAATGAGCTGTGGTAGTCAAAAGAGAGGCTGATAAAGTGGTAAGATGGTCAGCACGGCTTGACCTGCTCCAGAACTGAAAGACTGAATTCACAGTAGAATCAATTACATATACCTGCAAATTCTGGTAGGCCCGAACCTACAAACATGCCCCAAATTTAACACTAGTTTAGTACCCGATAGACTCGGTGGCTTACGGCTAGTGAGCCGAGTTACTTTGCTAGAGCTCTAGGGCGCTGCCCTGGGTGAGGGGGCACTGAGTTCAGCAGGGAGGAATGAGAGGGGATTACCCCTACTCCTCTGGGATCAGCACAAGGAGTATCTCAGGGGTGAATATTAGGCAGATCTCAGTTCGGATTTTAGGTCTCGAGAGGAATGTGCCTCAAGGGAGAGGGTATGTGCAGTGGTTCAGGTGCATGAGTGTGTGCCCTCAGTGCCCTTCCCAATGCAAGCACCTCAAACATATCTGAACTATGAAGGCAGCCGTTTCTCAGTCTCAGTGGTCCCTAAAGGGGTATTTTGGACGTGAGTGTGTGATGCATTTGTGGTAAAGGCAGCACTTATATAGATACATATACAAAGTGAAACGGTGAGAATGGAATAAGAAGTATAAGAAGAAGAATATGGGATTAGAACACAATATAATATACAAGTGGATAGGGGGTCTTGGCTTTCTGTAGGCACTTACTGGGACATTATTAATTCTCATGCGATTCAGAGTCCTCCTGTAGTAACTGAAGTCATTCTGGATGGCTGGATTTGTCATCTGAGGGGGAAAATAAGACAAAAATGATTCATAATTGTGTCACGACTGCAACTAGCTTTTGCACAGAGTCAGTTATTTTGCATGACCTTTTATGACAGGACCACTTGGCAAATGCAGAATAAACACAGTTTAAGGCAATCTGATTACATGCAAAGCACAATGTTAGGATTAACTGATTCTGACTCCTTCGAATTGCCAAAATGACCCTGTTTTTCCCAGCATTTGGTTCATTTTTCTCTAATTTATCCCATTTGGAAAATGTTACTAAGCAGAACTTAGGTTCAGTAGACATTGTGCTTGTGTATGGGAGAGTATGCAGTGTAGGAACGGCTTAACACAACATGCACAATGGTTTCAGAGGAAGTGTTTTCAGGTGAAAAGTCGGACAGATACAGAGAGATAGATCCTAATTTTAATAGGTAGTTTACTCAAAAGGACACCGATACTTTCAAAATAGCTTTCCAAGAGATGTAACATTCCAAAGGACAGAGCAACCACATGTAGCCACAGTCTTTATCCTCTCCTGATCATGTCTCTGGTGTAGCACATCATATTTTCATCCTCGACAGGACCGTACAGATGCTTTGGTTAACATGAGGTGTGAGCTGAGTTGGTCTTTCCTTGCATGTCGTATAAAAGATGTTATTCCGTGCTGGCTAGCGCCTTAGGTGTTTGCTCGGTATGTGTTTAAATGCTATGGGGAATGGGAGATTGAGTAGCGTGTGCTGCAGATACAGTATCAAAGTGTGCCGCACCACCATGAAACAGTTTATCTAACAGGAGAACGTCACATTTAAACATACCTGTCCTAGTGACAAGGTGTTTTTTGTTTTTTTGTGAAAGTCAAGAGAGAGTACTTTTTTCTAAGTGTTGCTTACTGAACCTGCTTCTCTGACAGGCAAGAAGTAATCGAATCAAACACAATCTGCTTGTTTGTACCTGGCACCTGGGCTAGTGATTTGCTAACCCCTGAGATCGGTGAGCTTTTTAGGATTCAAGAAGTACACTATTAAGGTTGATGATTTGAGTAAGCGGTAAAATCAGATGACAGAAAAGCATGTTCCAGCAAAATGTAAAAGCAGCATATACAAGTAAATAAATAAATAACTGCAATGGACTGGTGTTCCATCCAGGGTGTATTCCTGCCTCCTGCCCTGTGTTCCCAGGATATGCTCCTGATCCAAGACCCTGACCAGGATGAAATAAATACTGCAGATGATTCAATGAATAAATGAATGAATGAATGAATGAAAGGGAAAATACATACAGATAAATATACTAACCATAACTAACTATAATATGCTATCACACCTTATACCTTCACACTTGCAAATATTTTTGCTGTTATGCATAGCATTTAAATGTTATAAAATGCTTAAGTGCTTTAATTTTGTCAAGCACTTAAAGTTACTGCATAATCATTGGCCAAATTTAAGTGAACCGGAGTTTTGGAACATTACGTGTTATAAATAAGTCTTCGTAGGAGATGTTATCATTTTTCATGGGTGTGATCTGTTACTGTGTTGGCTGTGCCAGGTTAGACAGTTTATTTTAGCCCTTTCTAGTGTGCTGAATTATACTGGCAGGCTTAATTAGGTCACAGTACCAAGCAGATGCACCAAGGAGGGCAAGGATGGATGGCACGCCACCTTCTACCCCCTACCTGTCTACTTTTAGCACCCCCATCTGGGGGAATCTTTAACTGGGCCATCTCATCCCACTGCCCCGGGGTGTAGAGTGTGAGTGTGAGTGTGTGTGTGTGTGTTTTCTAGCATGGAGGGAGTGAGAGAGAGGGGGACATGGCAAAGAAAATATATCTTTGGGACAAACAAGGCTCAGGCTAGACAGAAGTGGATCTGATTTCTTGTGACATATGAGGTCAGTCTCTGTGGCCACATTAGCTAAAATACATGGCAACCCTTTTAAGTTGTAGTAGTGTCTCATATACAGTCATGCAGGTCGAGTGAGGGGGGTGGACATGCATAAACTAATTGACGTGAAATACAATACTGAAAAAAGGGCACAGGGAAATATACAGTAACTCAAATTGATGGGGCTTTATTGAAGAAAGATGAACTACTGTGAAGTTGGAGCATGTTTCTCTCAGAATTTTAAAAGGAACAAAAAGGACTGTAGGTGCTGCTAAAAATAATAGTGACCACAATGTGACAAGGGGAAAATAAATATCTCACTTGCCACTTTAATCCAACTGTAGATCCCTTGGGTATTGAGCAGGTGCACTACTACAATCTTCTCAAATGCTAATCGTATTATCCTGCAATTACTGAGACATCGAAGCTTGTTAAGCTAATCAGCCTGGTCATTACACAGCATCTAAGGAAAAATGGTCCTCTATAGAGTGGTGTAGGAATGAGTCCTAAAACCTGGAAATAAATGAGCATTTTAGCACTTCCGGTTCCATCGTCCTGAAGTCAATGGGTTTTTTTGAATGGGTTTTTGGTTAAATGCCTGAAATAAAGTTTGTGGTTAACACAAGCTCAAGATATTTTTGTGCTTTATCCTACTATACAAAATACATCATTAATACCCCACTCATGGTTTTTAAAGCTTTCACGTGTATTAAAAAAGGCAGTTGCTAACATGTGGCTAAATGGAACTACAGAGGCTGTCGGGGACATTAAACATCATCACGCCGAACAGGAAAACTCATCTACTCCAGCCTCACTGTGTTCATACTTGCAAACTATTCCAACTCAAACTGTCCAACTTGTAGATTTATCTATTTATAGTATTTTCCAGTTGTAGTGTTTTTTTAAATAAAGATTGAAAGAGCGGTCGGAAGCTTAGCGGTGGTGACGCTGAAGTCATGCGACCGTGGTGTAGTTCGTTTATAGCCTAACTTTAACTTTTCACTTCTGCTGATTGTATTTAGGCCTTCATAAAAATTAATAAAAATTGTGTTCATCTGTGTAGATTATCTTAATGAACAAAACATGTAAGAATCATAAACTTTTGTTGGTTAGAGAGTTTATTTTCGGCAATAATCTAAAAGCCAATGGAAAAATCCTACTGTATTGTTGTCGGGGGAGCCAGGGTGATGCTAACTTCCGGGTTGGTTTACAAAAATACATCATCCCTGCAGCACTCTATTGTGACTCAAGTGTTCAGAGCTTTACGTATCCAAGAAATAATTTGCCAAAAACATTTACTTTGCTAAGTAAGGAATAAAACAGGACGGATGTGCTGTCATAGGAAAATAATCAGTGGCTGGGTGGTGTGATGTGGCAATTTGACAACTGACTGATAAGCAGTTTCATGGCTTGGTGTGGCCGGTTACATCATGACAAATGAAAAAGATTAAAGGTCTGGAGTTGATTCCAAGTCTTGAATTTGCATTTGAGAGAGTTCACTGGAACTCTCAATATGCGGTCCAAAGAGGTGTTGATTAAATTGAAGAGAACAAAACAGACCTATCAGAGAGATAGCAGAAACTTTAGGAGATGCCAAATTAACAATCTGGTAAATTGCACTGGTGAGCTCAGCAACACCAAAAGGTCTGGAGACCACAGAAGACCACTAAAGTGGATGAATGCAGAATTTATTCCTTGTTGAAGAAAAAAACCCTTCACAACATCTAGCCAAGTCAAGAACACTTGGAGGGTAGGAAGGATGTAGGCATATCATTGTCAAAGACTACAATCAAGAAACACCTTCACGAACGCAAATACTGATGGTTCACCTCAAGATGCCAACCACTGGTAACAGTCAAGAACAGAAAGGCCAGATTAGACTTTGCTTAAAAAAAAGTTTCATCAGTTCTGATGCAAGATTAACTTGTACCAGAATGATGGGAAGAGAAGAGTATGGAGAAGGAAAGAAGGGCTCGTGATCCAAATGATACCACATCATCTGTCAAACATGGAGGGAGAGTTATGGCATGGGAATGTACGGCTGTCAGTAGAACTGGGTCACTGGTGTTTATTGATGATGTGACAGCTGATAGAAGCAGCAGGATCGATTCTGAAGTGTATAGAGCTATACTTTCTGCTCATATTCAGTCAAATGCTGCAAAACTTTTAGGATGGTGCTTCACAGTACAGAGGGATAATGAGCCAAAAGCAACCCAAGGGCTTCTTGAGGCAGAGAAATGAAATGTTCTTAAATGGCTGAGTCAGTCACCTGACCTCAACCGAACTGAGCATGTTTTTTACTGAAGGCAGAAAGACCCACAAACAAGCAGCAACTGAAGACCTGGCCAAGCATCTCAAGGGAGGAAATTTAGTATTTGGTGATGTGCATGGCTTCCAGACTTGAGTGTGAATAATCCTTATATTTATAATAATGTTAGTTCGTCAAATTACTTTTGAGCCTGTAAAAATGGAAGAACTATGTAAAAAATGGCTGTAATTCCTAAACGGTTAATGCAATATTTTTTGTTAAACCCCTTGAATTAAAGCTGAAAGTCTACATTTCAATCACATCTTGATTGCTTCATTTCAAATCCACTGAGGTGGTGTGGAACATTTTGCAAACGTCACTGTCCAAATACTTATGGACTGGACTGTATAGACAGTCATAACCTGACCAGGCTCTGTTTTTCAAGTTCATAAGATGCAATGCCACAGTCGTCTCTAATTGGGAGCCAAGGGAGTAAAATCAAGACTCAAGAATGTATCAGTGGTGTAATACTGAAAATAAAACCATAAGGAGAAAGATGTTACCCAATGAGCTTTCATTGTGTAATTCTATGGTATAACTCATGGGTCTCTGTGCTGTCTGTCGAGCCACACATGATTTTATGGAGATGTCAGTGATCCTGACTCTTTCTGCTCTCCGGACCTGCCTGATCCATCCTGATGTCCTACCTCTGGATGGAGCTCTCATCTACTAGAGGCTACAGCCTGGAGATTGATTAGGACGGTACCGCTTGAAGTACCATGGAAATGGTTTTGGACCTCAATTCCACATGGACGTTCTCGCTGTGGTTGCTGGGACTACGGTTGCTGCTACGGCCCCGGGACCGCAATGACCACATGCAGTTTTACACTCAGGCCTCCTTGGTGAACAGTGGACTAGTTCAACAAACAGAATTCATATAAAAACCATAATGAACTTTCCTTTCCTTTTACACTATCCGTTATTACCCAGATGAGGACGGGTTCCCATCTGAGTCTGGTTCCTCTCAAGGTTTCTTCCTATTTTCATCGTAGGGAGTTTTTCCTTGCCACCGTCGCCACCGGCTCGCTCAATAGGGATAAATAGGATATTTAATTGAGCTGTACCACCTCTCTAAGAGATCCACAAATCAAACATGTAATCAATTTGTTCATCCAAGTAATGACATAATGATAAACCTCAGATCTATTTAGGGCATTTGGATGATCTGAAGACACACAGCCTGTTCATGTGTAATCAACAAAGTTATGCACAGACCTTTTCACACATAAACTTTCCAGGCTTCTCAAAGGTTCTTTCAATAGTTGTGTTCTTATATTCCTTAATGCTGTAGTGTTCTACTCAGTTGTAGGGTTCTACATAAAACCTTCCCAAAGAGGGACAACACAAATGACCTTTATTGGGGGCAAATATAACCTTTTTTCTAAATATGTACATGATTACACTGAAATCCACTGGTCATTAAACAGGAAGGGGCGAAATGTGGAATCACTCTAGCCAGAATGAGGTTAGTCTAATTCCTGGGAAATTATAAGGAGGGTTCATGTGTGAACAGAACTCATTACATTACTGGGAAAGATAAGGATGTCTTCATGACTATTTCTCCTTTTGCGGAGCCGGTCATTCATGCTCAGAGTACAATTCTTTTCATGTGAATGGCACAGTCCTGATCACAGTAATTTATGCACCAATCTTTATCATTTATATAGACTGTGCAATAAAAAAGCCCCATAATTAGAAACAGTTAAATAAATATTTAAATATTTAACCATCCAAACTAACTATAGGCACTGTCAGTTGTAAAATCTAAAATAATAATATAGGACTAGGTAAGTAAGAATGCACAACAGACCGCACCATTATAGGACAAATAATACACGAGGTGAAGCAGAGGCCATTACCACCCTGAGGTGTATTATTTTCATATAACAGCACGGTTCTGAGTGTGCACTTCGGCGTATAGCACAGCAATCTGCCAACAATTACAATGCTTAATATATTATTGAATGACACATCAGACTTTTTGACAGTTGAACAGGAATGCCCATAAGACTAGTTAGTTCCTGTTATCACTCATGTTATAGCAGCTATAAACTGCAATAAACAGCCAGCATTGCTGTTTGTCACAGCTGCCATTTTAGAAAATTAATCTGCTCCTTCTGACCAATCAGAATCGAGAATTCAACAGCACTGTGCTACAAATGATTCTATTTCATCAGTCTGAGCGTGTAGTGTGTTTGAGGTATGTGAACTACCTTCAACTCGTCAAAGCGGAGTGTGAAATGCAGGATCTCAGCGAACTGCCTGGCAAGGGCCTGTTCGCGCTCCAGGTGCTGTGTGGCGTCACTATACGTCTCGTTGGTCAGGGCTCTTAACAGGCTGTGCAGTGCTGCTTCTGCAGGGTCAAAGGTCAACAAAGGACAAGGTTTGCAACACAGTTAGATATTTCCGGCTATTTCCAGATATTTTATATAAATATGTAATATATATTTTTTATAATAATATAATATCTATTTCCAGATATTTTTCTAATTTAAAATCTGAAATTATTCAATTGAATCCATCCACTGGCAGACTCACTGCTCCACTGGCCGTGAGTGTGTGTATAACTTACACAAGCCTTACTTCACGAGGTCTTACGGTTCACTGTTATGCTAGACGTCTTAGTGATGTCTTCCAATCTGAGCTTAACCTACACCTTTCTTTCTTACTGTCTCCTTTTATCCACAGCGTAAATACACAGTGTGCTTCGGTGACTGCGTTACACAACTCGACTCTACTTAAATTAGAGATACGTCGTCAAAGACAGGCTGGCTGATTCAAGCTAACTTCAGCTGCATCTTTAATCCAAACTGCCAATGGAATAACATTAAATGAGGCATGAACTATATGAACATGACTGCTTTGGGCTTTTGAAATTTAAACACATCATGTAAAATGAGTCATATGATTTAAAAACAGTTATATGTTTAAGATCTACAATTACCCATGGTGCCTACACAGCTCCAAGATTCTGACACATAAAATGACAGTCAAAACAGAGCTGAGACACAGAGAGTCTAGCACCATGACACGGGGGGGTGCCGGGGATGGGGAAGTGGGGGGATGTCACTTTATATCAGATCAGTTCAGCTCAGAGCATGCTGGGAGATTGTAGTGAGGGGAAGAACAGAGTGAAGCGGCATGTCAACTGAACGCGGTGTACCTTAAAGCTGAGGCTAAATGTACTTTCTGAAGCAACATGCGAGGAATGCGTGAATTTCTCTGAGTTTAAAAAAAACAGCACTGTTAATAAAATGACCAACTCGGACAGATCAAGCCAATTTGGACCTCAGTGTTTGGATCATCTGCCAGTTTGCCACGAGACAATTAAAGTGGCTAGTGACCCGATTAGTGAGTTCAAGTCGAAATAGCGGGTAAGACTGACCTACTTCGTTGGGTTACATAACACATGGAGGGCGAGGCTGTGGATTAAATGGATTATAGATTCAAGGGCAGGTTTCTATGAAAGACCCTGCCTGGAGTCTTGTCATGTCTCTTCTGCATGTTTCTTTGGCAATGATGCCAACACTACTGGTGTCCAAATGGTGCTCATGGCTTTAATGCTCATGTTCATCTTTTTGTTCGGTCACTAAGAAAATGACAGCCTCTATCCATCACTTGGGACTGTATTCACGATAAAGGAGACTACATTTTCATCAGTAATATATAAGAATATACACTTAACATTATTTCTATTAAACAATGATGGGAACAATTTCTCTGAAAGTCATAGTTATAATCGACTTATGAATGCCTTTTAACATGATGTGAACTTGTTCATGTAGCCTTATGAACACCTTTATGTAAATTCTCTTTAAATGAACAGCCTGAAATGGTGCTTTTACATGGAGATTTGCTGCATTAGCATTATGGCACATGCAGTCTCTCCAGAGTCTCTCAGGTGTTTGTGTGAATTTGCACAAATCTGATCAGCATTTGCCAAAATGTTCCCAGTTGAACAGGCATGTTCCGAGCAAAAATATCAGCACAGATATATAACACAAGGGGAGAGGTGTGATGGTGTGATTCCTGACATCTGTGACACTTTTTCAACACTACAGCCTCGCCATTATATTCTAGATGCTCTGAAACACTGACAGGGTCGTGCAAAGGAAAGTTTAGTTATGCAGCCACAGATGTGACTGTGAGGAAACATGCGTAGTTACCTAATCTCAGGGAAAACTCATAGAACTTTTTGAGTTTGCCCACAAGGGGCACGACAGCAGCCCAAGCCTGGTCCTGCAATGCCTCATCATTGGGGTTCTGGATTGCCTGGAGAAATAAATAAATAATAACATCAGAGTTAAGTTCATAATTGGACCCTACGAACGCACCAGTGTCAGGATAAAGATGATCTGAAACAGTGCTGGAAGATGGTACATCAATATGGAAATGCATACAAGCTTCAGATAACACATTTTTAAAATAATCTCATAAGTCATGAGTGTCAGTGGGGTTTTCGTCCCTTTGCCATTTCTTTTAATTAAGCTTTGATCAACAGTGTGTGCATCATGTTCACTATAATTAAAGGTTCTGTCAATAAAAAATAATGCAGTGTGAATTAAAAGGGAAAATCAAAGGGTGCATTCATTTCCATTTCACCAGTAGCCATGGCAAAGCTGGCGTGCTCTGGCGATCGAGTTGGTATAGCAACAGTCACCGTGGCAACATGATCATCAGTCACATTGACACCCTTTCTGTATAACTCAAAGGCATGTTCAATTGCCAAAATGAATAACACTACATGGGATGCCTGATTGTTTGCTAGTGAATGTGTGTGTCTACACACTTCAAATACAAATTTAAAAAAACAAAACACATGGAATTCAGTAACGCTGTTGTTGTATACATAAAGCCCAAAGATTCACTTTCAGTGGACCTGCACAGAGGTGTAGATATGTGTAGTTAGGTTTCTATTGATATGTTTCACAAATATTTTATTTTTTTTTTATATCTAGACAGAAAGGTGAATCATCATGCCCTGATCCGCTACTGTTTTGAATATTCTTAAGAGGAGCAAAAAATGATTATGTCAATTAAAAAGCACCAGCCAAACATTAGAAGGCTAAATCCGTCAAAAACCACATACTAAATGCTTTTTCGACATACTTTTTACTGCATATTTTTAACAGTTTTTGCAACTATCTGCTAGTATGTGGTTTTGAACACAGCTATAAATAGACAGGAATCATTTACTATACCTAAAAGTAAAAAAATACTGAATTTTCTACCTCAGCAAATAGAGGGTTGTTGTTTTTTTTTTTTTGGCAAAACTCATGAATATTTTCACATTTCTAGCATTTGCCATTCAGGTTTATAAATAAGAAAATGCATCATTTGAATGAGAAGAAGTGGATCTGTGTGTACCTCTCTTATCTCTTTCCCAGCTCCATTATAGGCCTGAAGTTCATCCAGAACTGCTCGGGCATCCTTCAGGACCACATCCACTTGTTTCCATGTCTCTCGCTCTGCATCTGTGGGCTGTGCATCTAGAAAACAAAAGAAAAACATACTTACTATCGAGCATACTAGACTCAAAACTCTGAGAAATTCAGGCTATGATATGGTAGGACACTGTATTTTTGACTTTTTTTTCCAGGTTATTTTGAATACTTGAAAGGTCATGTATGTCCCACTTAGAATGATTCACACCAAAACTATATCTAAATATAATATATGAAATCTACAGGTACATTAAAAAAAAATAGAATATCGTGGAAAAGTTCTTTTTTCATGTAATTTAATTCAAAACGTGGAACTTTCATATATTCTAGATCCATCACACATAAAGTACAATATTTCAACCTTTTTTGTTTTAATTGGATGATTACGGCTTTACTGCACACGGAAATCAAAAATCCAGTATCTCAAAATATTAGAATAAAGAATTTATAAAACAGAAATGTCGACCTGAGAAGACTCTAATCAGATAATTAACTCAAAACACTTGCAAGTTTCCTGAGCCTTTAATCTCTCAGTCTGGTTCAGTACACAGCCACAGTCATGGGGAAGATGGAAGTAAATGCTGCATTTCATTTGGAAATCAAGGTTCCAGAGTCTGGAGGAAGAGTGGAGAGGAACAGAATCCGAGCTGCGTGAAGTCCAGTGTGAAGTTTCCACAGTCGGTGATGATTTGGGTTGCCATGTCATCTGCTGGTGTTGGTCCACTGTGTTTTCTCGAGTCGAGAGGCGATGCAGCGTCTACCAGGAGATTTTAGAGAACTTCATGCTTCATCTGCTGACGAGCTTTATGGAGATGCTGATTTCCTTTTCCAGCAGGACTCTGCACCTGCCCACAGTGCCAAAACTTCTAGTAACTGGTTTACTGACCGTAGCATTAGTCTACTTGACTGGCCAGCCGACTCGCCTGACCCGAACCCCATAGAGAATCTAGGAGAGACACCAGACCCGACAATACAGACGAGCTGAAGACCGCTATCAAAGCAATCTGGACTTCCAGAACCCCTCAGCAGTGCCGCAGGCTGACCGCCTCCATGCCACGCCGCACTGATGCAGTCATTCCTGCACAAGGAGCCCCGACCAAGTATTGAGTGCATAAATTAACATACTTTTCAGAAGGTCGACGTTTCTGTATTATACATTCTTTACTGTAATATTTTGAGATACTGGATTTTTGATTTCCGTAAGCCATAATAATCGAGATTAAAACAAAAAAAAGCTTGAAAAATCTCACTCCATGTGTAATGAATCTAGAATATATGAAAGTTCCACTTTTTGATTTAAATTACAGAAAAAACGAATTTTTCCACAACATTCGAATTTTTTGAGACGCACTTGTATATTAGTAATAAGTTCTGCATAGATCTGGGAACAATTGACATGCATCTGGTTCTAGTATACAGGACAAAATGAGGAAGAAAAAATATATCATTATTATACAAGTTGCAACAATATTGTGCAAAGTAACAAAAAAAAAAGTACATATCCTTATTTATGTTAAGATATAAAAATAGTGAAACAATCAAAATGCTACCCAAATAAAACGTTACATCACACTTGTTACATATGATAAAAGCAAATGTGATGAAAGCATTCAACACGTATAACCCTTCTAACTGCCTCCAGCCCCTTAACGTTTCCTCTGAACAGCTTTTGGCAGACTTCACTTGTTGGTACTCATTAATTGAGAACTAATTAACAACTAATAATAACTCATTTATTTGTTAATTGGTAACTTTCTGAATGATTTCTGTGGGTAAACTGTTACCATTTTCACATCAAAAACTATGGGAGATGCAAATCTCTACTGCTGCTGAAAATGCTGCCGATATGCATGATGCCTGACGTAAATGATTTTCTCTCTGTTTGTAATGTGTTCCTGTTGAATCTAACAGTTTGGAGACAGGATTTTTCTAAACTACACAGGTAGGGCTATGAAAGGACACTTTAAAGGGATCAAAACGAATCAGTAAGTTGAGCACAGCAAACTGTCTGCTGCAGATTTTCCTTGCTGATTGAATCCAAGCTAAAAAAAAAAGTCACTGCGGCGATTGTGAAGTTCGTATTCGGGTTCTGTTCATATTCTGTAATGGAGAATGAATGCAAGATTCAAGAACACATCTAGGGCTCCACAGGGCTATGTGACTCTGACAGCGAAGGTCACTAGGAGCAGAATAAGAAAGGCCCTGTGCTTTGTGTTCCATTCTAACACACAGATTTTGTTTCATGCTGCTGAGCGTCTGAAGGGATCACTTTTATAACGTCAGATGTTATAATCATTGGAAAATGGAAATCTAAGGCACGTATTCAGGCAGTGCTTATTTTCGCTGTACAAAAATGTATAGTAGTGAGACAACACCGTATCGTATCTTACTGAGTTTGTTTTCAGTGCAGCATTACATCTATTGTCTATTTATGAAACCAAGTGGAGAATGCTCCATAATCATGATAGGATGAGTGAGTTTGTGACGTTCTTGGTCAGATGAGACTGAAACGACAGGTACGGTGTGTGGTACAAGCTTCCCAGTGCTGTTTTCCTACATTCCTGCAGGACCACAGCAGTGAACAGTTGTACACTTTCCCACTGTAACACAGCTGATGGACCTCATAGAGGACTTGTTAATTAGCTGATGCATCAGAGAGTTGCGCACTAAACGCTGCAGTGCTGCAACCCAGCAGGAAACACGTGTGCTCTAATCAGACCTCCGCAGATGAGCTTGTTCTCATTTATGGAGCAGTAAAGCAAACTGTGGAATTTTAAACACTGGAAACTTCAGGCACTCATCTAAGGAGCAATCACAACCACAACTTTGAACTTCAGTGGGCTTTAAATGCAGAAACATTTTTTTTTAGAACCTCAAGCCTTTCACTAAGCACTTTTATGTAGTTGATACTAAATTTACGTGCGAGTGCATATGGCAGTGAGCACCCAGCTGAAGGACTGCGACATTCTGTTCTTTAATTTAAGGGTGAATATTATACAACCCCTGGCAAAAATTATGGAATCACCACATTTAGAGGATGTTTACCCAGGTTTTGTTTTTTTTTTTACTTTGTAGCACATAAACAAATCACAGATATAACACAAAAATAATTTTTGTTCAATAGCTGAACATTATGGCTTCAAGAAGCACACCTCAAACAAATTAAATTTAATTATTTTAATTAATGGCATAATCTTTTTCCAAATCAAGTAGAGGAAAAAAATTATGGAATCACTCAATGTTGAGGAAACAAATAATAGCACAAATCTAAAAATGCAAATTAGTCTGCAGTTAAAAGGTAGTGCGTAGAGAAATGAAAGGAAACATGGCCCCAACAGGAACGTGTCAATTGAAACAACGTAAGTGATTATAAAACTCCTTCAGGAAGGAAAACCAACACGGAGGATGGCAAAAGATGTTCGTTGACACTTTGACTTTCACAATTGCTTCTTAGTTTTTGCAGCACAACCCCGCAGCCTTCATGGTGTTTTTTGTCTGAAAAGTGTCTCCTGCATAATATTTTGCTTTCTTTACTGACATACAAACATTTTTCTGTAACATTTAATTATGTGCTGGAAAAGTAATGTTTGGAAATCTATAATGTTTTTTGTACTGACTCGATAATGTAGAAGTCATCAAATAAAAATGTATAACATAACATAGTTTGTACTACAAAAAGTAGGGTGCCTAAGACTTTTTCACAGTACTACACATATATATTAGAGATGCGCCGATGTCTCGGCCGATAAAGGCTATTTTTCCCCGCTATCAGCCGATAGTTTAAAAACATCCGATGATCAGGGCCGATTATATCCTGTCAATCAAAAGGGGGCGGGAAAACGCATGTATTTCGTGCTGTGTGTGAAGATGAGGTCTCTTGTGTGGAATGATGACAAAACTGCAGTTTGTGATGTCTGTAATCTCTGTAATCTCTGCACTGATAAAATTATTACACCGGAACTGAGCAGCCGTGAAGCGGCATCGAGTCCAATTTCATCGAGTCTAATTGGGTTGGAAATGCTTGAATTTTCCTTTCAACATGCAGATTTTTAAGCACAGAATCTCACTTTCAAAATCGAGGAAGAAGTTGGGCTCTTCATCAAGGTCTGTACACGTCAAAACTTTTAGGAGGTTCCCCATGACAGGTACCTGAAAGGGGAAAAAGAGAGGATGGTCAGTTTGAACTGAACATATATACAATATTTGTATTCATGAGACAGAATATGCAAAGAAACACGATGAGAGTTAGACTGACAAGTGGACAGAGGCGAATTATGACCACTTGTGTCTCCCATCCAAAATGTGGCACCTTTTTTTGCTTTCTATCTTTTTCTTACGAACCAAGTGGTGCCAGGACCCAGATGTACCATTCTGCCACCCTCCCCCTCTCTGCCCCTCTCCAGACAGGCTTTGTGGTTTTCCTGCCCAAGAACACCCCACCAGATGTCATCACCAACCGCAAGCCTTGCCACACACCCACACAGTGCATGTGAGTTACGGGAATCCCTGTGCCTCATGCCAACCGTGCGTGTCTGCTTACAGCTTAAACTCAGTTCCCTGTAGAGGGGCCCCAAACTCTCACTGTCAAAATTTTAGGAAATAAAAACACGACATGCTGTCTTCACAGAAAGCAGTGCTCTAAATAGCGTTAGTTTTGTAGCCGCCTGGGAAAAGTGTGCAGGTTTAAGAGCGTTGTGGTTGAAAACTAATTCAGGGGTCACACAAAAAGCCACCATGTCTTGACTTTTCAAAGCGACAAATTCATCACGATGAACCACGTTATCTCTGACTCCAGAAACATCTGACACTTACCTGAGAATTCTGACCCTACGTTCACACTAGCAAGCGACAAAGTGACATTTGTATGTGTGTCATGCTGTGATTTCAGCAACAGTGCCAAACAACAAAGTGACTGTGCAACAAACCAACATTAGAATTAAGATTCTCCCAATTCTATACAAATTAGCTATGACAGTAAAGTGTCAAATTCAAGCAACTGGCACAAATGATTTTACAGACCAATCCACTGGTGTGTGTGTGTGTGTGTGTGTGTGTGTGTGTGTGTGTGTGTGTGTGTGTGTGTGTGTGGGGGCCAACATTTCTTCCAGTTCTCCACTCACAATTTTAGTTCATACCACAATTAGTTAATTTACTAAAAACAGAAGAAGTCTTTAAAAAGGACCCGTGGTTTCATCTTCTCTTGTCATATGTTACCGCTCATTAAACGTCTATAGAGACATTCCTAAAAAAAAAGCTCAGGAGTAAATGAAGTTTAATTAAAGTCAATTAAAGGTACCGTGGAGTTTGAAGCCAAAGCCTTCAGAGGTTAAGTGTGAAACTGCGCATCAACCAACATTCCAAAAAATTCAACAATTTGTTTTAAAACCATACACTGTTTTGGGTGAAAGAATGAAAACGTACACTATGTGTGTGTAAAAACACATATTTGCAGTCGCAATCTGAATGTGGGTGTGTCCTGCAACAATCCATTACATCAGGTAAAATCAACACATGTTAAATTCTTTAAACTTGACTTAACAAATTACCACAATTGGTCAGCAGTAGCATACCTCTGAATCTATTAAGCATATAAGAACATTTAAAAATGAAAAATCAAATAAAATGACACTCTACCAAATTTCTCACATTTATCTCTTGTCAGCAGTTTGTGAAATGTGAATTCTACATTGCATCCTGTGTGGATAATGGACATAGGGACTTCCTATTAAACAAAATAATACGTTGACAGGAAATATCCCTGTCAATTTCTGTTCATCATCAACTGCCCATTGTCAATCGTGTTGACTAATAATTTCAACAATTTGAACAAATGCATATGTAGAATAGCCAAGCTGAGATTGTGAGACTTCATCTGGCAACCAACCAATACCAAGCATTTACAAAGTTCAAACCCAGTGTTCAAGGACAGATTCAAGGACAAGAATTTGAAAAATTTTTACAGTTGGGGGATTTTGTCAGTTGATTCTTAGAAAGTGTGCACCTGGGAGAGAACATTTTCCCAGGCTACCCTCGCCTCTGATGGGTGGTAAAACCTGTGGCCTGCTGAAAACAAGTTCATGCAGACCTCTGGAAATTCTCACACACATCCCACACTTTATCAATGACAGATCACAGAGAATTCGCCTTCCCCCATCAAGGCCTTCCGCCATGAGAGAGAAAGAACACAGGTGGTGAATAACTTTGAATGTAGAAGAGAAAGAAGATAGCATCAGAGTCAGGAAGACAGAAACAGACTGATGACACTCAACACTCGTAAACTGTTCATTTTGCCACAATAAAAGTGAGGGTGTTACATGATCATCTCAGAATACGCAGAGTAGAGATTCTCTCCCAAACTGTAAATAATTATTTTTGGATTTGTCCTCATTTTCTCCCACTATTTTAGTCATGGCCAATTCCCACCCATCACACGACAGCTACCAACCAGGGAGGGTGAAGGTATCACGTGCTCCATGTACATGCATGTGAAGCCAGCCGACTGAATCTTTTTAACTGCTGCTAACGCAACATCAGAGGGGCGGCGTAACACACTCGGAGGAAAGCACCATTCCCACTTCCGAATGCTTGAGCTCACAGACGCCCATGACTGGCTAGTGTCGCTGTGACTGATAGGGAGGGAGGGAAGGATATACGCTCTGTTCCCTAACAGCACGGCCAGTTTTGCTTACATTTAAATAAGGACCTAGAAATAGTGCCAAATTGTGAAGATATAGTATTCAAGATATTGAAAACTTACTTCCTTTGTTTTAAATATTTTAAAATTCTAAAAACTTCTGTCTATTTCCAATTTTAAATGAAAAAAAACAACAACAACAACAACAGATTGTCAATGTGATCTCAGACTTTTGGACCCCACAGTATTTCATACACTGTTGATGCACCCAAGTACAGTTGCAGTCAAAATGATTCACCCCCCAGTGCAAATCAGGTTTAATGTCAAAATGTACAGACTTTCAGCTGTTTGCAATGAACAAATCAAACAAAAGCGAGTGAAATAGTTCGACACAACGAATACTTCAAGTGGTTTCCCCAAATTCAACTGAACATGCGACTTCTCCAGTTTCAAAATTATTCAACCCCTGCATAGAATCCCTCACAACAGCACACATATGCAGAACAGGTGTTGTCTCAAGCACACCTGATGTAACTAATCAAGGGCTTCATTAGTTGCAGCAGGTGTGCTTGAGCTGGAACACATGAAATACCTGAACTGGCTAGGGGCAGAAAATGTATGAAATACCTGGACGGGGCAGAAAAAGGAAGATATAAACGGCTGCAAGCAGATTTCTGAGAAGGCAGGTTGTGAAAAACCCTCGAGTGACTGCAAAAGACCTGCAGCGAGACTCGGTGTAACAGACTCTGAGGTTTCAGTGAGTACAGTAAGGCGTGTACTAAACGCAGAAGGTCTCCATGCCAGAACTTCAAGACGTTCACCACTACTGACCCAAAAGCACAAGAAAAGTCGCTCAAAATCATATAAATAATCCACAGAAGGTTTGGGATTCTGGAACTGTTAGGCACTTATAATTCGCCCCATTAAAAAATAGCATATTATTTATTAATGTGTTCTGATAGTATTTTGTTTCCAGTTTAGCTGTGATATGAACACAGTTTCTTGTTGCTAATGACACGTGGTGGTACTGTGAACTCTCTTTCATCCACCTCAACGATTTACCCATTTACTAAGGAGTCTTACTTGGGAGCTTAAGACATTAAGTAAAAATAGTAATGAATATACAGTTTACTACTTATTTCTCTGTTCTATTCCTGCATGAGAGCTATGATTAGTTGCTGAACTATGTGCGTATTTAAAATTTATTTCGACTCTGTCAGGGCTGGGAGGCTTGCTAGGCTAGTGAAACAGATCAGTCTCCACTCTGCATTCAGTGTGCTTCATTAAACTTATTGAAATACCATATCAGAGGGAATGCATCTTTATCTGAAACAGATCTCTAATTCTGGATCAGTCATACGTCTGGTAATTTTACGGCGCACTGTAGGTTTAATGAATTTTGACGAAGTTGGAGCATTTAAAACATAAATGTACAAATAAATTCAACATAAATAAAGGTAAATTTAGATACAAAATAAATGTAGATATAATGTCGTTAAGTTAAACAAATGTATGTTAATATTAATTTTATGTTAAATTACAAATAAATATAGAGGATAATGATAAAGCGGCACTGTCATTTTCGGGAGTCCAACCGACAGGTGAGTTAGAGAGTGAGAACTGACGGTGTGAGGGTGAGGCAGCATACCCCATTACAGTTGAGCTCATGAAGCTGATCACACACACACACACACACACACACACACACACACAGATTTGGAGAGCTTGTGCTGGCTATTTTGAAATAAAATCCTCCAAATGTGTTACTGTATAATTAAATGAGATGACCAGAGAGACCCGATAAAATCTCATAAATGTCATGTTCCACGGTGTTGTTATGATTCTCCCGGAGTAAATGAAGTGGAATGTGGGCCTATTTCTATCACAAACGATTGTGTCAGAAACAGGCTCAGGTTCCACTCCATTTACTCAATGAGACCATTTTTAAAAATGTTTAAGGTACTCAGGTCCTGAAGACATCTGCAGACTTTTGCTGTCTTTCATCATGAAGGTCACACTTGACTGGTAGTAGAATAACTACTCATATGATGTCACTACCAGGGATGTCACGAGGACCGAAAGTTCGGTACCAACATTCTTAAAATGTGACGGTACGTGTTTTTCTGCAGTAGCGCGGTATCGTTGGTAATGAAGGTAACGAGGTTGCAATTCTTCCGGAACTGAAGGGGGCAGCAAATACGCGCAAGTGTTTTAGTCGGTCCACAAGTGGTGAAGAAGAAGAACACATTACCGCATGGTATCGTGATACTTCAGCTGGAATAGTATCGTAAGATATGCCTAGCGTATTGTGACAACCCTACTCGCATAATGTATCCATACAAAATTCCTGTGAATCCTATTTTAACACTCCTGACACAGCGCTGATTCAGACTTACTGGTGCAGGATTGTGAGGGCTGCTCACAGCAGCTCGGGATCATCAAACTGTAGAGTATTTTCCCCTTGACTCAATAATGACTCCTGAACTATTTAACTACCGCATGTGCACTGAAATTAGTTTAAAAAGACACTAGCCCTGTTGTGCATTACCAATAATTAACGTACAAGCATACGACTGTAACTGGGAGAACTGGCACTAGGAGAAACTGTGGAGGGAGAAAAAGAGCAGACAGCAGGTGGGACAGATTATTTCAAATAGTGTGTGTGTGTATCTGGGAACGATTTAGGCATCATTAGAGAAGACGGTTCCCAATAAACCAAATTAGTGGGTGAAAATTCTATTTTATCAGGGCAGAGGGGCAGAGCAAACATCAGTGCACCCTTTAATGCGCTCCATCCTCACTTTAGGGATCTAAATATCCATTTAGCTCAAACCTCTGTGCTCAGTTCCTCAGCTGCTGAACTCCTGCTGTAATTAAACAGCTTGTGTGTTCTAGATGAACCCCACGTCTCAGACAGCCAAACGAAGAAACCATGAAAAAGAAAACGAGTCAGGACTAGCCCATTAAAACAGCACATTAGCCATCATTCCAGTGCCATGGGTTAGAAGAGATGTAGGCCATATGTATTACTGTCCTGGCTATGTGCGTGAGTGTGTGTTTCTGTGTCTAATACTCGTGGCTACAGCAATCTTGAATGATTAAGATCCCTTGTGCTATTTATAGTTGCCTAATGTAAATCTATTATAACAGCTTTTTGGCTAAATGACCTTTGTGCCACTTGAAAAACATTAAAGAGGTAGTGTGTCTAATGATTTGAATTAAATCTAGAAAAATCAACAACATATGTGCTCTAAAATGTATATCACAAGTTATTTCCTGTTTACTAATAAGTGCCTGTACCTCAAGTGGCATTCAATACATCATATAGTGCACTACATAAGCTCTAGCGTACCGGGTTTATACCCTATGTAGTCAGCATATACATATGTATACATGTACATACTGTATACATACAGTACATGTGTATAGGAAGTCATTTGGGATTCAATGCATGTGTTGGGAGAATTGGAAGAAAAAAAAAAAAACATTAAACCTGCATGAAGACTAGTTACAGATAACATTTACAAGTGGCCTGAGAATGCAAAATCTATCTAAATATCAGCTAAAGATAAATGTAAAACATTACAGTTTATGGTAAAGTTATAGCGCTGTCTCCTCATGATTTTCTTTGATTAGGAATCCTAATCCATCATTTTCACCTCCAATGATTTATACAAGATGCACACAGTGTAGAGCTACAGCTAATCTGTGTTCTGCTTGTGGCAGCATAAAATTATAGGCTCATTAATATTCAATGCTTGCATGTGTGCTTCTCTTCAGCCAGGTCTAGAACATCAAAACACTCACAGACACAAAAGGACACATACTATACAATTCTGTGCTACACGGACACACCCATGAGCGAATCTTTCTCTGTTGAGAGACAGCTCACAGAAGACCAGGGACAGAGTGAGACTTCCCTCATGCCAGTTGAAGACTGGAGGAAAGAGAACTGTCAAAATATCTGGTTAAGTGTACATGCCTTTATCAGTCAGAAGACCCCTATAATTAGGTTTAAGAATGGGCGCCATGTGTAAAAAAAATCCTACCGAATGCTTCAGACTGTTAATAGCAGTGAAACATGGTAGCACTGACATGGAAAAGACTTGCACACAAGATCTTCCCTGCTCATAAAGATGTACTGCGATCGATCGATGATTCCGAGTCTATAAAGACATACTGGATCGATCATGCGGTTATACTTTTTTAATCACAGCTTTAATTTATACTCAAATATAATGAAAACAACACGGAACCATGTGATTAAGGAACTACCGCATGTCATCTAGCTGCTTCGTGCATTTGATCTTGAAGAGTATAATGGCACAATGCAAACTATGGTTTGTAAATCTACATAAACAAACATTTCAGTTATAAAGTGCTTTTAGGTTGATTCCCATGCATTCACTCACATGGTAACAACAGCATATAGTTTTACTGGCTTATAACTCGTATAGGTGTGCTATCAGGAGCGCTGGGCCTTCTGTTTTCATAACGTCTCTGCTAGAGTGACCGATCGCCGAAGAAACAACTTTAGCCAATGAGTAGTAGTCTTTTAGTAGGCAGTGGTAGTCTTTTTATAAACATTTATCAAATGAAAAGATGAAGAATGACCAGAAGTGGCGATACGATACCCTGTGCACAGTGTATGTGGTCTTGGTTTGCTACATGGAGCAGCAGCTCTATAAATGAAAGTTTATTTCTTTTGTACATTTCAGATCAGTTTGCTTTGAAATATGGTAAAACATGGTTTTATTTTGGAGCTCAGAAAGGCTAGGGTTAGGTCGGGCTACTGGAACAAACCACTGACTGGTGATACTGCATCACATGCTCCTGTCTGGAGTTGTATCTGTTTAGAACACACTGTGTATTCATATTCAGTTACATCACTACATTGTTTGTAATGGTGCCCTTAAACACGTTTTAAAACAATGATTACGTTCTACATCCTTTAGACATCTTTATATCCGTCTCCGGTTTGGTGAAAGATCGGCGCTACTGTTTGAGGTCCTGAGAGCTGTTATCTTGTTCCACTGATGCTGAACTGGACTCGAGGATCTGTGTCTGTTTGAAATTCTTACGACTTAAATAGGATTTAACGAAGTAAACCTGTTTATTGTTTCATGTCATTACACATCTTAATGAGATGTCAACTGGGACACAACATTTTAAGCTTGCTAATAAAAAGATAACGGCTATTACGTTCAATAGGAAAACACCATTAGACTAACGCTATGGTCCATGTGCTTTCTGATCGTTCTATTCTGAGGTCAGTAACAGGACAAGAAATTCTAAAAACATGCATGTGTCTTTGATTATCGTTTCAAAATCCAGGCAGGAGAAGTCATTTTTTTTTTCATTATTATAAATAGCAGATACAAAATGTCAAACTATCTGTAATCCTGAATTCATCAGAGCACGGGCTTATTTAACAAAAATCGAGGGGGGAAAAAAGTCATCAGCCATTTAATGCTGACTACACCACATTCACTCTTAATCAGAAAGGAATGCGTTTTAGAACGTTCCGAAAAATGAGTTTCAGAGGAGCAACCTCCTAAAGAGCCGTCTGTTCAATGAAAAACACGCTGTCTTACTAAATGTGGCTTGTGTGCATTCTGGCATAGATTTCAGGATTAAATTAAAGCCTGGGAGAAAAACCAGAGGAGACTGAATACAACCAAATATAAGAGGTGTAAATTGGAGGCAGCCAAGCAATTCACAAAATGGTTTTTAGCCTAAAATACACTTTTAAGAATACACTAAAATAACCATTCCGTGTGTGCGTTATGAACAGGATATTGGAGAGTTTGTCACCCGTCACAAAATTAGGCATTAGCTATATTTCACTGTAATGAGCCTCTGCGAGTGTTCGGTGTTAGTAGGTTATCGTATGAATTGTGTCAGTGGTGAGGAAGTCTGAGATCAGAGTCCAGGTCAATAGGTGCCAGTGCTGTTTACCACGCTTCCCGGTGTACCTACCCACAATGCCACAGTCTATCTCACTGGCGCTGCAATGAGGTCATGCTAAGGAGAACTACCATCAGTAGTACCTGTGATACAAGTTTTTATCGAAAAAAATTAACTACTATGCATAAGCTTTTAGTGAAGACAAAAACATAACTCCGCAACTTTATTATATTTAACCCATCTTCCGAGGTTCAAGCAAAGTGGAAGTCAAGACAAGAGTGTGTGTTTTTAAATTGAATATTTAAAAAGAATCTCTTGGTGTAAATCAAGTAGACTTCAATAAACGCAAGGATTTAAGACCACAGTGATACTATGTTAATGTAAAATGGACCAGTCATGTCAGTAGTGTGTAAACGGCAGTTTGTATTTGAGTGTAAAGAAATAATCTGTTGCCGTTATTAGTATTTCAAAGCCGCACAGGAGAAGAAATGTTGGTATGTTGAGGCTTTGGGATATTTGTATTGCACACTGCAGTGTTAAAGACATGAAAAGCTTAGAGAAAGCATGAAAAACTTGAAGGAGGATCTGCTGTGACTGTAAACTCACTTCATGGTGATCTTGGAGGATACAGGATCTCTCTGCACAAGCTCTCACTGACCAAGGCAGAACCATAGGCAAGAATTTGGTGCTTGGCATACCACCTACACCCCCCTCCCCCTTGAGAGATTGCGTGCTGGAGCACAGTAGCTATGGAGAGATTGGGGGGGGGGGGGTCGTCTGAGGCCGTGTGGTGCTTACGGATTCACTCCTCTGCTCTGATTGGTCAAAGCTGAGCTCTCCTGCGTTGCGCTGTATCCATGGTGCTGAAAAAAGACTGAACCCTTGTTGAAGAGCCAATGAGGCTGCAGAATGGGAGGTGGAGGACGGGAAAATAGTACAACTTAAAAGCCTGAGCATGAATACATGAATGGCGATGAGGTAATGCGCCAAAAACTTCAGTGTAATACAACAGCTCCACAGAAACAAGAGGAGATGGAACCTGGAGTTCAGAATATTCCACATTCCTGCTCGAGTGAGAGATTAGCCTTTACGTGGGCTAACCATGTGAACTGACCTACTTACCGAATTGAGGTCAAGAAGCAAAGACAGGATAAAAATAACAACACGCATTTCCTCTAATCACTTTATATCAAATTTTAATGCTAATGCGTTTGCTGAAAAACTGGGTGAAGTTTTTATACGAGTTTATCGGAAAAGGTTTCCTAGTAGTTTTAATATAAACACTCTGCAAATCTGCACATACACAGAACGTTCTCACACCCAGTCTTACACACAAGAACAGTGTTCAACACCTCCCTAAATACAGTTGATGGAAGACTACACACACACACGCACGCACGCACGCACGCACGCACGCACGCACGCACGCACACATGAAATAAATGATGAGGGTGCTGGTGTTCCGTTGCAGCATGGGAGTCCACGTGTCTCAACCAACTATACTAGCTCTCTGGCGCCAGAAAGACACAGACTCTCTCCCCTCCCTGTTTCTCTGTCACGTGGGTACAGCCGTGGAGGCAGAGTGAGAGAGACAGGGAGATAGCGTAAGAGAGAGAGAGAATAATACACGTGTATACACTATTGATATGCATTAGAATCTGAGCACTACGACACTGATGCACATTGAACATTAGAATAATGCAAGAATAATTAAAGCAGTGCTTTTCCATCCCAAGCGCTGCATTGTTCTGATTATAAAGTGTGATTAATTCAATTGGCAAAGCAGAAATAAATGATTACACACTGTCTTGTGCTGGTGAACAAATCACACGTTTGTACCTACGACACACTTCGTTTAAGAGCTCGCTCATTCACATAAATATAAAGTGCTGCTCACTTTCTGCATTTCTGCTGTTTTGATGTTGATGAAGTACGCCGCTTTCTTCCTTCATTCTGATCAGTAGAAAGACTGACTGTTTCATTTACATTTTAAACACATGCATTTGCAAGAATTATTACGCCAACACAAAGCGGCTCATGAGACAGAATGCAATCCAAGCACAGAGCTGTTAAAAGAGCTGACAGTGATAAAAGTGCCACAGAACTTCAGGTTTCCAGCAGCTAACCAGCAGCAAGTGTGAAATGGTTGTATGAAGATGAGAGAGAGGGAAAGAGAAAGAAGTCCCAGCTGAATGTGAACATCAGTAGTGCTCACTGCCCACCGTACTGTCCAGAGCTTTTCCGGTATATTTTTGGTCGTATTGTTAATTTCTCAATTTTGCCAAAAAAAAAAGATCGGTCGTTATTTCCTATTATTCCAGGTCATGTTTCACGAGGCTCTATGATGCCTAAATCAGTGCGGGTTTCTTCTCCAACCAAAATCTAACGCACCTGTTTTAACTGATCGATCACTTCTTAAGGCAATGATTAGACGGATTAGACAGTGGGCAAGATTATGGTTGGAGCTAAAGTCTTCAGGAAGGTAGATCTCTAGGGACAGGCTTGGAGACCACCGCTGCGGGTCCTATCCCAGGTCCCGGACTGTCCGACTTTTCAAAGTCAACACAGAAAGAGCCGTTAAAGGGATCCTCTAATGTTTTTCCAACCTGGTTTTAACCTAATCTCTATAGCAGACGTGTGATAACAACGGACAAGAACTGACACATTTTACTGTTTACCCAGTCACGTGAACCTCACTTATGAAGGAGGTATAAATGCAGTTTATGTAGGAAAACACTCGAATTAAATGTTCAGTTATAGAGATTCGGTTCAAAAACAGATTGCAGAAAATGATCCATTATTAAACAGTAATTAAACAAATGACATACAGTGATTTGACTGAGACGATCGGAAGTACGATTAATTGTGAATAATGTTCATGGCTTTGAAAATGTTTCTGCCTGTCACCCATCAAAAGCACGGTGTTTTTCTGATTGGGCAAGCCTTTTGTTTGTTTGTTTTTCTTACTTCGGCCCGTTTCAGACAGTAAAGGAGGTGTTTATTTCATGGTAGTCCATATGGAGGGAGCTATAAATTACAAACAACACTCACCCATTTACCCCTTACCATGTGGTTCATGGATGTGGCATGTGCTAGTTGAGGGGTCACCCCTTCCCCCCCTCTTCCCCCCTTACGCCTCTTTGATTAGATGAGTGTCGTAGGGTCCATGCTAATGCTAATAATGCACCAGAGCACCCGAGGAGATTTAGGTCAGTTTGAAACTGTCTGTACTACTGTTTCCGAGGATGCTACTGCAGACTGACACAACAGAGAGATGCACATATTCACACGCTCCCATATACACACACGTGCATGCATAAGCACATCATTAATAGCCAGGACGTGTTTGCAAGCTGTAGCACACGTTCACTATACTGTATGATTTACCATTCGTATACCATTCCATCAACTGTAGTGCCGAGGCTTGTGAACTCAATGCGGTAACCAGCGAATGCTTAAAGGAATATTCAAGTGTTTTTCATCCTTATCTCCTTCCACCTCATCTGTAGTGCATGTGTGAATTCCATGGACAAGAATTTCACCCCATTTCTCTGTTCTGAGGAAAAAAACTGAAAACTTTAAACTCATTTATAACGGGAGTCTAAAAGCAGTTGTTGAAGTGCTCAATAAACATTAAAAAATGCAACAATTAAAATCTAAAAAATAATAGCTAGCTGCAGAATAACACAGACACGAGAGAAAGACGGAATGTTTTACCAAAGCGGCTTTTATGGAGCTATTTTAACACTGGAGAAATACAGTAAAACGTCATTCTGGTTATTGAGGCTTTGTAAAGCGTGATCATAAATTGAAGCAGTTTTGTGTTTACTTTCCTTTTTTTTAGGAAGGTTTTGTTTGTTTATGAGTGAGTATGAAGTGAGTGGATAAACAGTAAAATGAGTACGAAACAGATGCTATAGAGATTAGGTTAAAAATCAGGTTGGAAAAAAATGACTATTTATTAGATAATATTTAGCATGTTATCTGTTTAGATATTATATAATAATTCTTCGTTTTTGACTACAGGTCAGATCTGCAGAAAGGAATCGGTGGTATGCGGTAGGATCTAACAGACCAGGTTCAGAGCAGGATTTTGGTTAATCCTTCCTTCAGTAGCACCTCTTAGTCTTCATGGTACCATTCATGATCAAAGCATGAAACCATAGCAACAACACACAACAAGCCAAAACATGGCACCTTCACTGATGGCCCGGGGAAGTATTTTAAGCCAAACATGTAGAAACCCTACAAAGTCCATTTAATCATCAAACACTCGTATGCATTCTGCCTTCACTACGTTCGCATTTCAAAACCACCCTGATCCGCATAATCTTTCAAAAATGCTAACTTTGGTGATGATGCATGGGAGAAAATCGAGCTACAAAGGACTGCAGTTTTAAAATGTTTGCTTATCAGTGGGGCTTTGTCTTAGTCTGAATTCAAGCCGGAGACACTGTAACCTCAGAGGCATGAGGATATAAGATTTAAAAACTGGAAAGAAAAAAAAAAAAGACAAAAGGTAGAATGTGACTGTGCCACGCCTTACTGCGGGGATCTGGCCGATGTGGAGGAAGAGTTTGGTGCAGAACCAGCGTAGGGAAGTCGACCTCTGAATACAGATTTATGCAGGGCCATGGATCTCACATACACACACACATATGCATACGAGCACACAGACACACACTTACTATTCTTGTGAGAACCTACCATGACGTCATTAATAACGCAGCTAATTAATGCTATGCTCGCACTTGAACCTAACCCCAACCTTAACCTCAGTAACCCAAAGGAAACCTTCTGTCTATTTTAGTTTTTAAATAAAAGCAGCAGCTTTCATATTTAAAAAAGCAGTTTTCCCTCATGGGGAACAACCAAATGTCAACATAAGGTCAAAACTGTCAGATATTCCTCTCCTTGTGAGGAGATATCGTCCTCGCCAAGTTATAAGCACCCCCATGCTATTATTACCTTACTAGTGTCTATTACCTTTCTAGTATTTCTAATGTATTACTGCAGATAAGTAGCGTTACACCAACGCTAACTTTACTCTCTGTACTCTTTTTGTTTTACATTTTTTTCCTGGGCACCAGCTATAAATTAGCACTGAGACTCTGAACAATTCACATACTCACACGTGCATATGTCTAAGAGTAAAACTAGCACAGATCGTTCCACTAGCCTAAACCCCTGGTGACTTTCTGACCATGACTCGCTCACCCTTATTACTCAGCCATCATACAGATACAGATCACATGAAGAGAGCGCAATGTAGATGCAGATTAAAGCTGTTAATCTGGTGAGGAGTGGAGATTTCTGTGCTAAGGGTGGGGCACTGGCACAGGGGTTTTGGTGCTGTGTTTGGCATGCAGAAGATTTGCGCTAAGAGGATTGGGATGTTTTGTAAAGCACATAGCTCCCTCTGGTGACCGTTGAGAGATTCAAATATGGAAGATGCCACTCCCTGTCTCAGGGGTCGGTTCTACAAATATTTCGATGTTTAGGTGTGAAAGGAAAGGTGGGCAGTGGGATGTTAGTGGTTAGCTTTCTTACGGTTCTGGGTCAAGGTCTCTGATTGTGCCTTTAACCATCAACTACTCAAATGTAAGTTGATTTGGATAAAAGGATAAGGCCTGACCAGGGGTTGCAAAAACTTTCTTCTAACAATTAATATGCCAGAGCGGTAGAAATATTACTAAGAGTGTGGTAATTCACTGTCGGTGCAGGGCAGTGGGCAAACAGGGCTGAAGATTTTTTACTGCCCATAAACATATTACCAGCCAGTGAAACGAGCTTAGGGAAACTTTAGTCCGGATACTCAGTGTGTGGTGGAGTAAGAAGCGCAGACCACCAGTGGATGACACATTGCTAAATTAAAAGGAAACCAACCCACCTAATGTTTAAATAATCCTTCCCCTCCCTGCAGCATGTACATCCACGTATGCCAGCGCAAGTATTTTACATGAGTCATCAAACCCAAGTCAAATCCGCCTCATGCTCGTGAGACGCCTCACACGACCACAGCAGATACTGGATATGGTGCATAGATAAACACACTGTCTCACACTGCCGGCCCTTTAAAGGTCATTTACAATAATATTTAAATCGCAAAAATAATTCCCCTGTAATAAAATGTGAGTCATCTGACAAAAAAAACAAGACAAAAAAACCCCAAAGAATAACATAATTGTAACGGTTAAGGTTTCTGTACGGAGATGTTTATTTAACATATTTGCAGCGTCAGTGTGTTGTAACCGTCGAAGAGAAACAGACGAAAGTCTACATCGCATGTTGCGGTTCCTTTGCTGTAATTTTTATGAACTTCAATAGAAAGAAATAATTTGCTTTGCAGATGTTCCACAACATTAAATATAACTATAAATAAATAAGAAGTATGACTGGCCAGTGTTTTAATTAACAGGAAACTGCTTTAACTCTATATTAGGGGTGCCATATGTCTAATTATGTCTAATTCTGAGCTCTGGCTTCAGCTTCCTAACAAGCTGGGCTATGTGAAGAAAAGAATTTGACTGTGCTGTAATGTATATGTGACAAAATAAAGGCTTCCTTCTTCTTCTTTAAGTAGCGGTTTTATGAGAGGAATTAAACATTTAGGGACACACTGTTGTCAGAAAATAATCAACACGCCAGTCCTGTTTTATTCCATACATATTATACACGCGAACAGTGCGTATTTTGAGAGCCAAGAGTCCAGTGAGGATAGTACGGTGGCGTTTTACGGTCACTGTGCAAAAAATACAAGATTTCAAAAGAAAAGTCATAATATTACAAGAATAAAGTCATGACATTATTGAGAAAGCGTTGCAGTGTTTTGAGAACAGTCGTAATACTAGGACAGAATGGAGCATATTCCTGAAACATTGCAACATAATACTCTGACTTTTTTCTTGAAATATTTTGACATCATTCTCAAAATATTACAACTTTTTACTCTATTCTACTGTTTTTAAACAGTGGCCCTGAATCGCCATCACAGGATAAATTAATGGTGATCAATAATGAGAGAAAGATTAAGGAAATTTTCCTGCAGATAATTTGATTTCCAATTCACAGTGAGGAGATTATTATTATTATTATTATTATTATTATTATTATTATTATTATTATTATTATTATTATTAGCAGTTATAAATGGAGTAAATTCATATAAAAAAAAAACACAGTAAGCGCTAAGAAGTCACATAATCTGATCAACACCGCCACCTGCTGAATCACTGATCATTAAAGGGGTCATATGATGATTTTTAAGGTTTTCCTTTTCCTCTAGTGTGTAATGTACGTTTGAATGTATAATATCTGTAAATGTACAAAGCTCAGTCATGCACAGAAGGGATTTATTCTATCTAACAGAGGACACTGCTCCAGCCCTGCCTAAAACACCTCGATGGAAGTCCCGATATTACTTCCACAAACGTCACAATTTGAAATATCGGCATAATGCCGCCATCATTCTTTTTATTTTTAATTAATTACATTTTTTTAAACTGTATCTTATGTAGTCCCTTCAGGACATAAAGTTGTTACAGTGAAGAAGACAAATTAAACCATTATAACATCTTATCTGAAAGGTAAGAGAGTTACAAAATAAAAATGTACCACTGTGAAACGTCGAGACTGCATTAGAAGCATTGGAACCGAAGCTCGCGATAATGTGCAAATAAATATTTTGCCATTAGGGCTATATGATGATATAATAATATACAGTGCAGTAGAAAAGTATTTGATTTCTTCTGGTTTTGTGTATCTCTCACACTAAACTCTTTCAGAAATGAAAACAAAACCTAAAATAAAACAAAGGCAACCTCAGTAAACACAAAAGACAGTTTTTAAATGATCATGTTATTTATTGAAGCAAACATGTTTTCCAATACCAACTGGACCTGTGTGAAAATGTATTTGCCCCTATAGTTACTAATTCCCCAAACGGGGTTCAGCTGGACTGGACGCACCCAGGACTGATTACTGCCAGCCCAGTTCAATCAAATCAACACTTACTGTAAACAGAACTTTTTCAACAGCATGACGCTGGTTAAAAGATCTTACACAGTAACACACGATGCCAAAGTTGAAAGAAATTCCAGAAATGATGGGGATGATGGTGACTGAAAGACATCAGTCTGGGAAGGGTTGTAAAGCTATTTCAAAGGCTCTGGGACTCCAAAGAACCACAGCGAGAGCCGTTATCTCCAAATGGAAAAACTCAGCACAGTAGTGAACCTTCCAAAATTCCTCCAAGAGCACAGTGACGACTCATCCAGCAAGTCACAAAAGAACCAAAATCAACATCAAAGAACCTACAAGCCATTAATAAAGCTCACTGTTCATGACTCTACCATCAGAAAGACACTGGGCAAAAATGGCATCCATGGAAGAGTGGCGAGGTGAATTCCACAAAAAGAACATCATACCTACAACTTGCAGTAATTGGAGGAAACTGAATTCTGTTCTCTAAAAGAAAATCCTAAAGGAGAATGTCCAGTCTTCAGTCCGTAAGCTGAAACTCAAGCGCAACTGGATTGTGCAGGAAGACACTGATCCAAAGCACAGGAGTAAGTCCTGGTCCTAGAAGTAAGTGAAAGTCTGATCTCCAGTTATCGGAAGCATTGGTTGCAGCTATTGCTGCTAAAGGCGGCACAAACAGATTTTAAGTTTAAGGGGGAAATTAGTTTTTCACATGGGTTGCCTTTGTTTTATGGTGTATTTCCTTTGAAGATCTAAAACTATTTTGTATGAGATATACACAAAAACAGAAGAAATCAGAATGAGGCAAATACTCACAAAGTACTGTGATATCTCCTTCTAACATTTTTAATAACACTTACAAACTCTGATTGGAAGCATCAGATTTGACGTTAACATTTTGTACCTTTAAAACTGAAAAACATTATTAAAATGTATTATTAGAACGACCTTTTTTCTGTAAACAAACATTTTTCATAAGCTTTTTTGCTGCCGGTTGTTTAACAAACTTGTATATCATCATGACCACTACCATGTTTTCAACTACCATGTTATATGATTGTCATATCGCCCACCCCATTTGACGTCAAGAATAAGAATAAAAACAGAGGAAAACAATAAGAAGATTATATACAAAAATAAATAGTCTGGTAACTGCATGGGGATCTATCCAAGCTATGCAACAGGGACCTGGCCATAGGATGCAAGATGAACATGCACTGAAATTCAATCAGAAATGCAGTCATTGTCCACTACATTTCCTGTGGCGGATGTGTTTCATACTGTGGCATGTGGTCAGGATATAAATCCAGATAGCATGCATTTAAGATGCTAGAGTTGAATGCCTGTGGATGGGTTTTGGCATCTACGGCACAAAGGTAGACAAAATGGAGCAGATTTGTCACTAAAATCACTAACAGGCAGTGATCATAAAAAGCTACAACATGACTCATAAATTTAATACAAAGCAGCTAATAAGAAGAATCTAATACATTCCAGCTATACCGTGGCTTCACCAGGTGGGGGCAGCACTGTCCTACTGCTAACATTGCTCAAGATACACTCTGAAATCAGGAAACACTGCCAGGTGACCTCTGAACAGCTTTAAAACACAAATCTAGTTCTTTCCTGACCGTGTACAGCATTCGAAGGCACCTAGTCATAAGACTGAAGTTAATCCTTTAAACCAAATGACCAGACAAGGGTCTCAAACACGCCACTACAAACTGTGAGTATGCCACAGAGTAACACACACGGTAACTACTGAGAACACTGAGCGTGGTTTTGTCTGAATCCTCGATGTGATACTCTGCTGTATCTTTAAACTTGTGCATGAGAAACCTGACACAGTTGAAATATTATTCTGTGTGCAAATCTCTATTATTGATGCATCATTTTAATCATCACAGTAGATTGAACAGTATGTCAATTGCACATAACTGACTTTTTTTGTTGTTGTTTTTTTAAAATCCAATTACAAAATGCTTCCTTCCTGCATTGGCACAGAATATCACAGCCTCCATCAACCTCATCTGTCACGTATATGTGATTAGCTCAAACAAACAATTCAGCATATTCTGCTGTATTGAGAAACGTATGAAAAACCTTTTACCCTTTGAAATTCATTTAAGATGGAAACATCAGGGTATTTCAAATATGTTAACGCTGTTTAAAACTCAGGACTACAACCACACGTCCATCCATCTTCTGTAGCGCTTATCTTACACAGGGTCGCGGGGAGCCTGGAGTCTATCCCAGGGAACTCTGGGCACAAGACGGAGCACACCCATTCACACACTACATTTTGGAAATGCCAGTCAGACTACAGCGCATATTTTTGGACTGGGGGAGGAAACCAGAGTACCCAAAGGAAACCCCCGAAGCACGGGGAGAACATACAAACTCCACACGCAGGGTGCTGGCGGGAATCAAACACCCAACTCTGGAGGTGCCAGGCAAACGTGCTAACCACTAAGCCACCGTGCCTGCAGGACTACAACCATTACACTCTAACAATATAGTATTAGGATGAGACAGACATAGAAGAAGGTTTTACCAAAGCAGTTCTTACCGAGTGTTAGCAACACTTCAGCAATACAATAAAGTATTTCCAGTATTACGTGTAAGAAGCAAGAGCCTTGAGGCACAGCAAAAAGAAAGTCGAACTGGTTTCATCTTTCAGCTGTAAATTACAAGCAGCCAGCAGCCAGTGTGCGCTGACCAGTCGAGACTGAGGAGGCAAAGTGCTGCTGTCAGACCACGAATGCTAATCTGCATAGATTGTCGTCAGCTGGCAGACAAGACACCGACCCTACAATGTACTGAGAACTAGTAAAAATATTGCAGCAGCTGTTCAGCTCAACCATTTATGTAAATTTTTTAGCTGAAGACAGCTAATCAGCACAGAATCTAGCTACAGTGCCGGAAACAGAGGAGTTTTCACAGACTTTCAAAGATTTACCCTCTGTGGTCTGATTAGTAAACTGGCATCATGGCTTGTTTAAAGAAAACAGATTGTTTCAAGACAAATGGACAGAAGTGTGTGTTTATTCTCCATTTCAAATTCAAAATAGACGTGTTGTCTGTTCAGAGTCTACGACACTGGATTAAAGTAATGACATGAAGCACTACTGTGCAACAAAACAGAACCACCTCGAAGAGTTGGTTTTTTTTTAAAATAGCCATTAACTAATCATTAATGGTTAAACATCATAAGCTACAGTAATTATTGTGTTCATTCAGTCATGTTAGTTGCTTCTCCGGACCTTTACAAAACAAGAAATTGCATGTATCTGGACATTAGAAAATGTAGCTGAATACTAAAATTTGGTGTAGAGAGTTCCATGTCAGATTAAGTGCAAAAAATTGTTTCTAGTAACATCTGGGTTCTCTGGAATGTATGAACCCTGTAATATACATTCCTTGATAATGTGAAAGCGGAATCAGGCTCAGAACACACCTAGAAGCAACAGAGATAATTCATGCTTCAACACGGCTGATCAGAAGTACAAGTTTGAGACAAGAGGAAAAATATGTTCATCCAAGCTGATGATTGATGAGGGCAAGAGTTTGGACAGATAGCAAACACGCCTAAGCGTGCACATCACAAAGACTGGTGAAGACTGGCAGGATTTTCCTCTCACTAGGTGGAAATGGCCATTTTTAATGTAATGATGTTCCCAGGGTTCATTTACAGTAGAACATGTCCGTCTCCTCATACTGGTCAGTTACATTCTGTTATCTTTGACCCTGTGATATGTGATATATGATGTGTGATAAGCAGGCACTGGGAAAACAGGAAGACACATTACTAAAGTCCACGTCGTGTCCCACAATGCAGCGCAGTTCCATATTGGCAAATGTTTCACAAATTCTGAGTATGTTAAAGGCATGATGGAAAAATATGTAAGCAACTTGTTTAACATACACACAGTTGCAATCAAAATGATTCAACCCCCATTGCAGATCAGGTTTATTGCCAAAATTTACAGACTTTCATCAGATTGCAATGAACAAATCAAACAAACGCAATTGAAATACAAAAGGAACAAATGCTTCAAGTGGTTTCCCCAAATTCAACTGAAAATGCAACTTATAATCATTTCTCCAATTTCAGAATCATTCAACACCTTCATGGCGAGCATCTTTAGTAGTTAGTAGAGCACCATTTTGCTGTTATGACCTTCTGAAAGTGAGATTCATAGCCAGACACCAGCTTCTGGCAGCGTCCTGAGGAATCTTATCCCGTTCTTCATGAGCAACGGCCTCCAGTTCAGCAAAATTTTTGGGTTTTTGTGCTGCAACCACCTTCTTCAAATCCCACCAGAGATTTTCTATGAGGTTCAAGTCAGGTGACTGTGATGGCAATGTAGAATCTTCCAAGACTTCTTCTGCAACCATGACTTGGTGGAATTTGAGGTATACTTGGGATCATTGTCCTGTTGGAAGGTCCAATGATGCCCAAGCTTCAGCTTTCTTAGTTTTCACAATTTAAATGAACAAAAAACAGCTCAGTCACATGGAAATTGTAAGTACAAGCCTACAACTATTTTACCCTCAAATTCATAAAATTAGAATCAGGTGTAAAGATTGGGTGCCAGTGATCAGAACCTGCTTTGGGAGTCTTATTTACACTCCTCTCATGTCTAGTGTCTGGTGTTCCCTTTGTTATTGAGGTGTGTGATGTCATCAGGCCAAGATCTAAAGAGTTCTGTAAGGCCTTCAGAAAGAAGGTTGTGGATGCCTGAGTCAGTCAAGGGATTTAAAAAGATGTCCAAATTATCTGAAATACATCATTCCGCTGTAAGAAAAATCATCTACAAATGGCGCAGATTTCAAACGACTGCCAGGACCGGCCGTCCCAGCAAATTCAGCCCAAGATCAGACCATCTGATGCAAAAAGAAGTCTCCAAGAACCCCAAAATTTCACCACAGGATCGGCTACTAAGTCTTGCAACTGTTGGTGTCAAGGTGCATGCTTCTACCATCAGAAAGAGATTGCACAAATTTGACATGAGAGGTGTGCGAGGAAAACGCCTTTGCTGTCTAAAAATAACATTAAAGCAAGACAGGCAATAGGCAAAGAACAGGCCTTTTGGAATAATGTGCTCTGGTCAGACGAATCAAAGATAGAGTTGTTTGATCACAGTAACAGCAGACATGTTTGGCGCAGACCAAAGACAGCTTTTCAGGAGAAGCACCTCATACCAACTGTGAAGCACGGTGGTGGAAATGTTATGGTTTGAGGTTGCTTCACTGCCTCAGGGACTGGACAGCTTGCATTCTGTGATTCAACAATGGATTCTGCATCATATCAAAGAGTTCTTGAAGAAAACGTGAGGTCATCTGTCCAAAAGTTGAAGTTGAACTGAAAGTGGACCTTTCAACAGGATAATGATCCTAAACACACCAGCAAATCCACCAAGGAACGGCTCAGAAAGAAGAAATGGAGGGTTATGGAATGGCCTAGTCAAAGCCCGGATTTGAATCCCAGTGAAATGTTGTGGGGGGAATATTGCATGGAAGAGAGGTCTGGTGGACAATTATGCAAAACAACTACAAGTTATTTCTGCAAAAAGGAACAATACTAGCTTCTGAGACCGAGGGTGTACTTTTTGCACAGAAGAATATCACATCTATTGATATTTCTGTTGAATATATAATTTAAAAAGCTATTTTTCCTTGTGGTTTTGTTGAAGTATATCAACTTTATTTAGGCACTGTTTAAAGATGATCAAATGTTTGCTTGTCCAAATATGTCAAAAAAGACAACAATTACCATGGGGTGTACTTATTTTTTCAGAAGACTGTATAGAGTATATTCATACACACACTGCATATAGACACCGTACTGTGCAAAAGTATTTATTTACTTTTTTCTGTACAAACTTTGTTATAGATTTATCACTACAAAATCATTTTAGATTTCCAAACATTAGTTTTCCAAAACAAAATGAAATGTTTCAGAAAAATGTTTGTATGTCAGTAAAGAAAACAGCATATTAAGTGGTAAGAGACAATTTTCAGACAAAAAAACACAATGACGGCTGCTGAGTTTTGCTGCACAAATATTCTTATTTTACAAGTGCACAAGTCAAAGTCTCCAGAAGAACTGTGGCTGCTTCTGCACGATGCTCAATAAAACTTACAGCTCATTTCCTTATAACTACACAAACCGTACCTGAGACTACTATTTTCTTTAAGCAGAGGGTCATCACACCAAATACTGACTTTGTTTCATTGATTACTGTTTACTGCTCTTTTATTTAATGTAGAAAATTTTAATTTAATTGTTTTTGAAGGCATCTTTGCTCTATAGCATTTCCTTGCAAGACTTTTGCACAATACCATGGGGCTCTTTAAATGAACACACTGAATGATGCATTTATGAATCACCGTGTGCAAGAGCCCAAAACTGCTTGTGCATGTCGGGGCGTGCATCATTCGTTTCTGTTCTTTCTGACACTGGTTTAGCAAACATAATGTGAAAATATCACTAGGTATTATAGACATGCTGTATTATTAGCACTGCAGCTGATCACAAAGTTCACTAGTCCAGTGGCTTTCACTTCTACGCTCTGTGGCAGAACACACACACAAAGTTTTAATGTATTAAGTTTAACTGTCTCCAGAGCACGCACCGCTACATTTGCTGTTTAGATTATGGGCACAGCACAACACCGCACAAATACTGCATTTTATAGTGATACTAACTAAGAGGCATGAGTGCATTTTTATTTTTCTGAAATTAGCTCCGCTACACACAGCCAGTGTCCAATGTAAAGACCAATCTGATTAACAAGACTGCATGCTGGGTAGGGAACCAGTCTGGTATAAAATGGGCTCAAGAGGCATATCACATTAAATGAAAGCGAATGGAATGTTCATAATAATCGAATAGTTTTAACTAATATTACATTTTCCATAAATCATGTTTTATGCATGGAACTACATTATAATAGAACAATCTCCTGTGTATCCCCTGTATCTCAAGCAACTACACATGTCCACGCACAGTACAGCACAGGAAACTTACCAGCAGATGAGCAGAGGAAGGTGAGGGGAGGAAGAGCCACCCAGGCACTTGGCCAAGGTCGCAGTCCTGCACTGCAACTCACACTGAGAGAGAGAGAGAGAGAGAGAGAGAATTAAGTCCTAGGTCCAATCACTGACTATCTCCATATTGTGGTTGGTATAGCTTTATTCATCGTAGAATGATAACCACCGTTGGGACATTTGGGTTTGTGGTTTATAGAGGAAAATAACCTTTTTAGCAGCGGTAAAGTCAGCTATTATTTTTTTCGAGAGTGTGACAATTAAAAACTGTTAGCATTTAATATACAAGAGTTCTTTTTAACAGACGTTTCAATCAAATCAGGTAGTGTTAATAATACACAGTCTCAAAGCTGCTAATCACACCACAGTCCCAAAACATGTGTAAATAGCTACTGAAAGAGTCAGAACTGCACTAATTCCCAATAAATTCCTCAGGTAACAGCAATGGATTGGTCCAAAAGTGGGCCAGAGGATAACTTGCACACAGTAAAATACAACACACAAACAAAATCCCTTAACAGGACATCTACATGATGGACCAACAACCAAGTCAACCGGTGTCTAATAATGTGTTAGGTGTACACAGTGTCTAAAAAGCTCCGCATTGCTGCTGCGCCTGATTCACTACACATCCGAGAAAAATTCAACCAAAATGTGTGAGACAGTGATCTTAAATGATCTTCTGAAGTTATAGCAGGATTTTTAAAGACACTGTGAATTGAACATTTGGAGAGAAATAAAATGACATTAGTAGTGAAAAACACTGAGCCACTGGTCTGACCTGGGCTGGGAGTATACAGCACTGTGACGGAGCTGCACACGCTCAAGCATTTCCCCATTTCAGTTCCCTCTGGTGTCCTTTTTTTGGTCATCACCCCCAACCACCCACAAAAAAGGCTAAACATTTATAAAGGTTCTTCTGACAGGAATCAATGGTACTGGGTCCAAAATATGCTACAAAGCAGCTTCGATGAACTTTTCCACGTTAACACTCATTGTGCAACACATCATAATACTGCAGCACTGTTGAGTGCTAAACTCTGATTGGTCAAAAGGTGTTGATTAATTATACACCACATCTTGGAAAACAATTTTAGCTGCAAGCTTTATATGAATGTGCTTGTTCTAATACGTTATCATTTCTGTGGTAACATGGTAAAAATAGTAAATAAAATTTTCCAGCACAGGGAAATCTTCAGGATGATCGGCTTGCCATTGTTCTATAATATGACCTGATAAAATACAAGAAAGATAAAAAGAGAGAGAGCCTGGTGAGGGAATTACTGTTTTATAGCTGTTACAATGTAAGTGATAACAGGAACCAAGTTGTTTCACAGATGTTCTACAACATTAAACTTTAAACTACAAACAAATGAAATGTATGACATGTCATTCTTTAATTATTAAAAAACTGTAATCGCTGGCAGGTCTCTGTGGTATAAGCGGTATAAAGCCTAAAATCAGAAAACACTTCAGGATGGTAATGGCCCAGTGATAATCAGCACCCCATCACTGATTACTTTCCTAGAACAGCATGCACCATTCTTTTTTATTACTAACTTAGCATTATGTAACTGACATACAACGTGAGCAGTCAGCCAAGACCATCCTATTTTTACATACAAATTGACAAAAGCAGTATTTACGATTGATGCATATTGCAAAAGGCCCTTATAAATATTTAAGTAGGCTTATTGTCACTTGTCATGAAGAATTTATGAAGGTGTCATGTAGCAAAACACTACATTTTTGTATAGACGAACATACTACAATCTGTGGAATAATATGATACTCAGACATGACTGTATGTCCTATTAGATCTGGCATTAACACTTCGTAGTAGCACTTTATTACAGCGTGTAATAATCCCAGTGGATACATATGACTTCAGGGGGATTAAGAACAGTCAAACAGCAAATGTACTCATTTATCAGCTATAGCTTAATCAACTACTGTGCTGTCCACAATAGAAGCTCTGCTTCAGATCCAAATAGGTTCAAATAGACATATAACGTAGATCCCAACTCCAAAGCAATAGCTAGGTTTTAAAGACTTGAGCCAGCAGTGGCCTTGTGCTGTTTACACTCGTATTAGCTTTCATGCAGTCGTCACATTCAGCAGGATTTCAGTTTGAGGAAATTGAGTCATCAGTCAAGGGTCATCACTTTGTATTATTCCTAGTTTGAAAGAATGTTTTGTGACTCGTCTGTGGCTCACTGTTCTTCATACAGCTACAGTTGAGTCTGTAAACCTATACACCGTTAGGATAAAATGAAGAAAAACATGAAATAATCAAACAACAGCAAGACACTTAGTGTGTTCATTTTCACAAAAGTCCGATCATTACTACAAGAAATATACAACGGCATTTAATTGAAAATTTATAATAGTAAAACAACCACAATAATACCAGTTCAAAAGTATGCATCTCTCTTTCCGAAGCTGAAATTCATATTCCAGAGAAGCCTCTAGGCCCCTCCCCTTAATACTGCACACAATGTTTACTTATTATGCTGCTTTTCAGTATAATACTGCACCTTATTTATCATTTGATATATATGGTTATCATAGTGTTTTAATATGTTATACTTGCTTTGTGGTATTGCTTATTTGCTCTACATGTTGTGTCCTGCGTCCTACTGTCTGCGTCCTACTGTCTGTAACCAGGCACTGTCTGAATCCCAATGCACTCCATGCACATGGCCCATAAAGCTATCTAGAATCTTATCTTTGTAACAGCTAGCAGCCTCTGTATCCTGTATGCCGCTATTATTTCTGCAAGATTGGTTGGGAAATCTTTACCCATTTGTCTTCGACATATCTGATATAATGCTGCCAGATGTCCTGCACTGCCTACACTTGGTCTGGAGACAGAGAAGGTCGTGTAACACCCACACTGCAGTTTTTAACATTTTAAAATTCTATTTTTGTAGATAAACTGTGAAAAAGGTATTTTTCCCCATTCAGAAACCTCAGTGTAATAGTTTCTGTTACGTATGTAACAGTTTGGTAGATACTTGCTCCTTGATTCTATCTAACTCGAAAGTCATTTAGGCTAAAACAATTTCTGACAAATTAATAAAAACTAATGACTAAATGTAATTCAATTAAATATCCAACCTAAAAAATCAAGGCCAGGATTTATATATATATATATATATTTATTTATTTTTTCTTTTTCTTTTTTGTTATACATTATTCGTTCCCAATGAACAACTTACTTTCTTTTCCCAATTGAGTTAAAAGGCAGGAACAGAGTCCTGACTCACTCCAGGTCATTCTACACCCTGGGGTATTTACAGGTTACACGCCATTGCTCGAGGACGTAATAGTAGCAGTCTGTTACTAAAACAGAACCCCAGTTACCACACCACCAAAACACAAGGCTACAACATTGTGTCTACGGGTTATATAATGATTAATTTTATATTAAGCACTTCACTAGACATTCAACATGATGAATGATAAAAACAGTATAGATTATACACTGGCCTAGTCTATGAAGCACAGGAGTGCAGTGACTTGTTAACAGTGTATGTGGCAGACAGCAAGACGGTGGAGAGTGGGAGGTGATCAGGCCACTTCCTTTTGTGCAGTCACTTCCTCCCATTCGCAGCAGATTTGAGGTTCTCCTCCTGAACTACAAGTCTGCACAATAAGCTTATAAACCTAGCCAAGGCTTTTCAAAGAATGCAGTAAATTCAATATCAGCTAAAACATATTTAAATCATTTCCTATAACTGTCAGAGACTGGAATTAGCTGAAGCATGTATCAAACTGGTGAAAAACACCCTCTTCGTTTGCAAAAAAAAAAAAAGTAGCAATTTCTGTCACCTTATGCCTCTCTGTGTGATTTACTAAAGGAAATAATTTCATATAAATTTAGGGATAGAAATATAATTCCTATTTAAAAGAAAATAGACTTTTTTAAAAGATATTATTAACCATTAGTATAAAACATACAGGTACATGGTACATTTGTGTAATTAATGTAAACTAAAGAACAAAATATTGCACACAGTCTGCTGTAATCATGTGTTTTCCCAGCAATCAAAGTCTCTGTACAGAGAATGAGGAACAAACAGACACTTCCCCAAGATGTCTGCAGAATAACTGCAAACAAAATAATAGTGAAAAACAGATTTATTATATCAAACAACAAAAATCTAAATCTTGGCATCATCATGTGACCACACACACACACACACACACACACACACTTCCTCATACCTTGGCTAACAGAGTGCTTGTCTGTCATTTTTCATTTATTAAACCATCATATAACTTTTATATATTTTATGTATTAAGGAAGAAAAATAGTAGGTGGTGAACTGAAAGATCAGGGAAAAAAGAATATTTTCAAACCTAACCTACATCACCCTGAATTGACTGATTAACTGCAACATGCCAATATCGTTCTCCATTTATTCTTGTGAGTCTTGGGGGGGGGGGGACTTCTAGCTTTCACTAAAGAATCTGGTACTTTTTGACACTAAAACTGGCCAAGACCTGCTCAAACCAAACACATTAATCACATAGAAGGTGCTGCAAATAAGTTGTGTATGAACGATTTTTCTATACGCCTGGGTTGCTGCTTTCACAGGAAGAGGCTGTCTGACTGACATTACCAACCACAGACCTTTTCCCGTAGCCTGACAGTAAACATGTGAGGATCTTTCATTTACTAGCCACTCTGAGGTTGTTCAGACACGAAGCCATAAACTTCTTTCCTGTTACTATATCGTGTTCCGTCATGCTCATTGTATCACAGAGCTCAAAGTGTGTTTTGTAAACCAGTGTACAGAAGAGTGTATACATGAGCCTGCATACACAGAAGCGCAATTAGCCAATCAGGTTGCAACATTCAAGGTTCAGATGTTTGCAAATAGCTAACTGTATACTGTAAGTGCATATGAGGCCGAGAGCATTAGATCAGCAGAGGGAAAAAGTCCAGAAAGGCATTAAAGGCACTCCTCAGGACGAAATACGTCACACACTCCTTAAAGCAAAGTATCATAGTAAAGAATTCCAGGAGGCATGAAGCTCTTCAGAGTCTTCAGTCTTGCACCCAGAGATCAAAGCCTTCTGCGGGTTGGTCAAATTACAAAGGAAGCTATAAAGCTGCACAGTAAGTGTTGACGTACCTTTAAAGGGTTTTTCTCCAAAGCTGCTGAACTTGTGGTTTTGGGGGAGTTCATGTCGTACATTACAATAAATCTCAAATTTAGAATCCAAAACATGAGTTCGGTTTAGGCACGGTTCTCAGTGCAGGGAAGAGTCCGCTTATATTGTAGTCCTGACGCTGGTATGACAATGACCTAATCAAGTGCTTTATATCACTGTGATATTGTAAAGCTGGGCCATATAACGTCAATATGATATTTTGGAGACAATGCTATACACTGTCACACTGTACCACAGCACTATTGCTGAAGAGACTCCAGTGCTTTTTACCGGGCAGAGGTAAAACTGTTCCACTACGTTTTGTCACAAAGGCGTCTTCAGTTTAGAGGGCTTTGCAGTTTCTCGGCAACAAGACGTTTTTTCTTTTTAACTTGTGTGAGAGAAAAACAAAGAGAGGTTGGTGAGGGAATGGCTATTTATAGCTACTACAACATAAGCAATAATAGTACCCAACCTGTTTTGTGGAGGTTTCCCAGTGTTCAACATAACTATAAAATTGAACAAAATGTACAGTGTTCTTTAATGAATACAAAAAAATATAAAAATATCATCAGCAAACTGCTTTGGTATAAAAGAAATTAAACACTCTGGGACATGCCATTGGAAAAATCATCAACTTCACGATGTTAACTCTGCTTCATGTTGGATCCCATCACACCACCCGTGGTGTCCCGAAGAACACAATAGGCTCCATTCTCATTAAGGGGAAAGGAAGGAAACAACCTCCATCACTGAGCAGCATAGAGCCAGGGGCCTATGAAAGGGCCAGACACTTGTTGAAATGCAAGGCAAATCAGCTTATGGGCTACTTAAAAAACAAGAAACAAGAAACATTGCACCCTGCATGAACACTGAAGGAGGAAACAAGCTTGCTTTTCAAAATCTCAGAGTCATTTAACTATTATCCAGCAGGAAAAACAAAACATGGCATTTCTGTTGCTTAAAAAAAGCTGCGGTTTGCACCGTCACATACGCTGTAGCACTACTGCTAATGTTTGCTGCCTATAACCGTATTCAATTCAATTCAATTCTATTCAATTTTATTTGTATAGCGCTTTTTACAATAGACATTGTCTCAAAGCAGCTTTACAGAAATATCAACTTTTATGCAATGTATCAAACCGTATGAAATTAGGGACTTGTTAATGTTTGAATATTAAATGATTTATGTTACTAAACTTTAAGTGAAATTATAAGACATGTTTAGATGGTCTTATCTGTAATGACAAAATGTTTTTCAAAAATTATTTATTTATAAAACAATGTTTACATAGGCTTAATGCAAAGGTTTTCATGACATGATGTTGATTATTTCCCCCCAATTATTTTTGTTCAAAAGAGGCAGGGAGAGTGGTGTACTAGTGCAAATTTTATATCCATAATGCTGGAATTGCCCTGAAAAAGTGGTTTACAAGGCAGTCATTGCACAAACTATCATTCTTCTAAGCAGTCTCTTCTTATGAAGCAAATCAATCCCCTTAAAGCCACATAAGTTGAGACAGGAAGAGTATCAAGACAATAGTGATGCAACACTCTGCAACAACATCCCCTGAGATCTAATAAGATCTATAATAAAATCTGCTAGAGTGGAAGAGACTGATGTTTAGTGAAAACTATGTTACATTTTCTTAACCCGGTAAGGTGTCAATACCAGCTACGGTATGTTATTCTTCTTACGTTCTTACAATCAAAAGACACCTAGATGTGTATCGGATGAAAGACAGGAAATTGTGATGTCGTTGAGCACAGAACATAGTTAATTAAAACCCCCAATGCTGCTATTGGTTCAGGAACGGTTCACCATTTTGGGTGAACTGGGTGAATATGGCAAGCAGAGGAGATGAGGAGATCAAGCATCTCCATGTCTGGTGTAATTTATAATCCCAATCCAAGGCCTGTGAACTATTAAGTACATTATAACCTGAATCAATGAATTGAATCAAGTGCATCCAAGCAGTTCAGTACAGGGCTCAGACTCACTGGTTGTGTGGGAAAGTCTGTGAAGCTTTGCTAAGGTGCTTTATTTCCACAAGTCACAATCTTGGTGTCTAGCTTCCATCCAGCTCTCACGTATGCTTTTTTGGGAAAATGTCCCTTTAGCATTAATGAATTCAGCCAATTGTTATTGTTAAAGATATTAAAATGTAACTCCACGGCCATAACACCACTGGAGAGATGTGAAGATTACACCGCTACTTTCTGTTCATCCAGTTTATGATGTTTCGCTGCTGATAATCCTCACACTGCTCTACAGGCTCTTCGACTGTTTATCTCTGGTTTATAAGTAACTTTAACAGTTCAGTGTAAAATATTACCTATGTCGGTTGTTTATGAGTTATTAATAATTATTTCCCCAGCTCTAACACAGTTACTATGATAAACCTGGGGTGATACAAGCATTAGCTTAATAATAAAGAAATTAAATGTTTTGCAGTAGCATAAATGTGCTTAGGCATATACATTTTTCCCAGTAAGCTAATTTCAAAGCCATCCTTTAATTTATCTGGCTCAAAATTACAAACTCAAGCCAACTTTTCTGATTACCAAGATTCCATAAGTCTAAATCCTAATTCTAAAACTCGGTCATAGTATAATCTGAGAGATAAACATGCGTTCCAGAAAAGACGTATATACAGAAAGTTGTATATACAGAGAACGTATAGTCTTAGAATGACACTGCTCACATACACTGAGTACCAGATGAGGATGAAAATGCTGCAAATCATATGCTATGCAAATCATATGCCTACACAGTCACCAGATCTCAACCTCAACATTTATGGGAGACATTAGAGCAATGTGTTAAGACGGCTCTCTCCACCACCATCATCAAAACACCAACTGACCAAATATCTTTCAGAAGAATGGTGTTTATCCTCAAAGTACAATTACAGAGACTTGTGCCTTGAAACTGTACTGATGGCTTCTGGTAGTGCAACAACTTACTAAGACACTCATGTTTTTTATCCGTTTGTTTTTTCCTTTTATTCGTCACCCAACTGCATGGTTTACCCTGGTGCCAGGTTTGTCTCTGTTTTGCAGTTTTAGCTGTCAGCACTTTTGACTGATTTGCTACAGCTAAAGCTGGGAAGAGACCATACCCATCAGGATATAAATGTTTCATCGTAGGATAAAGGCGATCAGTCTGAAGAATTCTGTACCAATTTGCAGTGATATTTTCCTCTAATACAACAAGCGCCTTTTAGATTTATTTAAATACATTTAACCACCTTCTTTTAACACACACAAAAACTATTTGAATGCTGGGAGGAGTGGGGTTTGTGAAGGGGGTTAATGTGAGCTCTAGTATGTTTTTAGACACCGTTCATGTTACTAGCTAGCATGTGTTATCTGTGTATGTAAATCAGTTATTAATTGATAGTTGCCATCATGTCGCTTCACATTTGCTTAAAGTCAAATCCCACTCCATATCGCTTCACCAGCCCCACACACTTTAATTTGTCATAGATGCTATGCTCCAAATCCAGACTCTTAAAACTCCAAATCCAGAACTTAAAAATATTAAGTTCTAACCACGTCATTGCACCAGGTCTCTGTGTGAATGCAAGTGTTTTTATTGGTTGGTGCCAAATCTGAAAATGAACAGTGGCTGGATAAACATTAGCGAATCTATCTGATATGATAAACAAAACAATCTCACTTTACAGAGGAACTAGTCAGACAGGTCAGGGAGCTATACCGAAGCCAGAGGTTTGTGGCAACATTACATGTCATTAAAACGCAGTGAAATTAATGTTAAAATCCTCATAGAGGAAGTTAACCACTTATGACATGTTAACTAAACAAAACTTCAACAGCAGTGAAACGATTTCGTGTGTGGAAATTGCATATGGTGGTATTACTGTATGGAACAAACCACCACTCCACTACTAAAACGTAGTAAAAGATGTCAGAATTTCAGTGCAGTGAATACCACGGCAATGCCACTTCAATTTTTTTTTTGCTGTAGACTGAAGACATTTGGTTTTGAGAGCAAAAGATGAATATGAGAAGAGAGTTTAGAATTTCAGCTTTTATTTCCTGCTATTTATATGTACGTGTTAAATGACATAGAACAATAACACTTTTTGTAACAGATAACCCAATATTGGAACATCTGACTGACAAATGTTTCATGTTACCCAGGTGTGTCCTGTTAGATTGATTGTTTAAACAATAAATAGCTCTGAACATCTATGCTTGGTTTTAGCCTTCGGTTCCATCTGTGAAGACTGCGTTTGTTGTTAAAAAGGATCAGCCAACATGAAGATCAGAGAGCTGTCTATGGGAGAAAAGCAAGCCATTTTGAAGCTGAGAAAAGTGGGAAAATCAATCAGAGACATTGCACAAACACTGGGCATAGCTAATATAACAATTTAGAATGTCCTGGAAATGAAAGAAAAAACTGGTGTACTGAGCAACAGACACTAAATGGATCGGCCAAGGAAAAAAAAAAAACAACAGCTCATGACAGAAAAATTGTGAGGTCTGTGAAGAAAAACCCATAAATAACAGGCAGTGACATCACCAACAACCTCCACGGGGCAGGGGTGAAGGTATCAACACTTCAAGAGCAGAAATATAGAGGTCATAAAACAAGATGCAAACCACTCATCAGCAGTAAGAATCTAAAGGCCAGAATGGAATTCACAAAGAAATACAGAGATGAGCCACAAAAGTTCTGGAACCCAGATTAAAATCTACCAAAGTGATGGAAAGGCCAAAGTGTGGAGGAGAAAGGATCTGCTCATGATCCAAAACATACAAGCTCATCTGTGAGACATGGTGAACTAGGTAGTCACGGCTTGGGTTGCATGTCTGCTTCTGGAATGGAGTCACTAAACTTTATTGATGATGTAACTCATGATGGTAGCAGCAGAATGAATTGAGAAGTCTACAGGATCATTCTGTCTGCCAATTTACACAGAAATTCTTCCAAATTAATTGGGAGGAACTTTATCATCCAACAAGATCATTATCCAAAACACACTGCCAACACAATTAAGAACTTCATCAGGGGGGGAAAGTGGAAGGGTTTAGACTGGCCGAGTCAATCACCAGACCTTAACCCAGTTAAGCAGCATTTCACCCCCTGAAGAGGAGACTAAAGGAAGAAACCCCAAACCAAACAACAACTGAAAGAGGTTGCGGTAAAAGCCTGGAAAAGCGTCACAAAAGAACAAACCAACAGTCTGCTGATGTCAATGAGTCGCAGGCTTGATGTAGTTATTGCAAGCGAGGGATGCACAACCAAATATTAAGTGTTATTTACTTTAATTTACCACAAGACTTATCTGTTCCTATACTTTTGCTCACCTAAAAATGGAGTGTTCCGATACAAAAAGCTTCTATGTTTTAGGCTGTTTAACACATCTAGATGTAAATACCAGGAACTAAAAGCTGAATTCCTAAACTCCCGTCTCATATCCATTTTTTGATCTCAAACCCAAATGTCTTTGGTGTATAGCACAAACATTAGGTGTATGACTTGGCCCTGCTGTTCCAATAGTTTCAGAGAGGACTGTAGCAAGTGTTTAAAAAGAAGAAAAAGATTCACTTTGTATCCAAGTGCCTTTTTGCAGTAATGTGACTGTGAAAATTAGGCTTTAACTATCAGTGATTTTAATTCAATTATATTTGTATAGGGCTTTTAACAATGGACATTGTCACAATGCAGCTTTAGAGAAATCTGTATACAAATTTTACATTTATATATTTATCCTTAATGGGTGTGTGAGTGTGTATGTGATTGTGCCCTGCGATGGATTGGCACCCTGTCCAGGGTGTACCCCGCCTTGTGCCCGATGCTCCCCGGGATAGGCTCCAGGTTCCCCGTGACCCTGAAAAGGATAAAGCGGTATAGAAGATGGATGGATGGATGGATATTTATCCTTACTAAGCAATCCAGAGGTGATGGTAGCAAGGAAAAACTCCTAAATATACATCATAAATAAAAATATACTGTCTGGTTAAATGTGTGAATTGTGAGCTTTAGCACAAGCAACTACAAATAAGACAGCAATAGAGACATGCTCTCTTAAGACCAGGGCTGTCATAGACATAAGTCTTTCCAGTTGTAATAATATACCGACAGTGAGCTTACTCAAACTGATGTGTTCAATGTTCCATTATGTTCTCGGGTGGAGTGCTGAACTTAATATGCAGTATGAACGGAAGACTATTAAAACAGGGTGGGCACAATGCCAAACTCTTTGACACGTCAAAAAGCAGTTCACCCTCAGCTGCTTACTCATAGTCAGACTCATCACTGGATTTGAAACAATCTGATCTTAGACTTTCTAAGTAAATGAGAAAATGTCATTAAAACATTCTTGCTTGAGGGAAAAGGTTCTGTACTGTTTTGCTATTCTAAATCACTCCTAATGATTCCAGCAGTAAAATGTGAAAAAATAAGTACACCCCATGGAAATTGTTGGCTTTTTTGACATATTTGGACAAACATTTGATCATCTTTGAAACAACGCTTGTAAATAAAGTTAATATACTTGAACAACACCACAAGGACAATTAGATTTATTTATTGATCATTTATTCAACATAAATATCAATAGAGGTGCTAGTCTTCTGTGTAAAAAGTAAGTAAATAAGTAATGTGATAGTCTTCTGTGTAAAAACATCGGCTTACTGGAATTTCTGACCACTCTTCCATGCAATATTCTTTCAGTTGCAAGATGTTTGAGGGTTTTCTTGCATGTTCTGCCAGTTTCAAATCCCCCCACGACATTTCAATGGGATTCAAATCCGGGCTTTGACTAGGCCATTCCATAACCCTCCATTTCTTCTTTCTGAGCCGTTCCTTGGTGGATTTGCTGGTGTGTTTAGGATCATTATCCTGTTGAAATGTCCACTTTCAGTTCAACTTCAACTTTTGGACAGATGACCTCACATTTTCTTCAAGAACTCTTTGATATGATGCAGAATTCATAGTTGAATCAATAAATACAAGCTGTCCAGTCTCTGAGGCAGCGAAGCAACCCCAAACCATAACATTTCCACCACCGTGCTTCACAGTTGGTATGAGGTGCTTCTCTTGAAAAGCTGTCTTTTAACTGCACCAAACATGTCTGCTGTTACTGACTACGTTTACATGGACAGCAGTAATCCAATTATTGACCTTATTCTGAGTAAGACAGTTTTGTGATTAAGGTGTTTACATGAGTCACTTTGAGAATATTCCTTTCACGTTCCTGTTTTACATGTTATAGAACATAGTTCGATTATTTGATTTGAAGGTATGATAAATGTAGGAGTGTACTTACTTTTTCCATGTGACTGATCCTTTTTTCATTAATTTAAATTGTAAAAATCACTACAAAAATTCAATTGCATGTCATTTGATAGCGTGTATCAGCTTTATTTGTAGGCACTGTTTCAAAGAGGATCAAAAGTTTGCTTGTCCAAATATGTAAAAAAAATTTGAAAAAAAAAATATATATATTTCCACAGGGTGTACTTATTTTTTCATACGACTGTGTGTGTATATATATATATATATATATATATATATATATATATATATATATATATATATATATATATATTATATAAAATGCACTTATTTATTAAGGATAAATGCAAATCAGTACCGAGTATTGGCCTATGCTGGCCTGAATTGCTTGATCAGTACAAGTTTGGATTTGCCATTTTTTATTTTATGCCATGGCCATGTGATGTTGACTGACATGATGTAGATCTTGCATGTGAACACAGGATACAACTTGTCTTAAAGCATTCTGGCACCACACCTCTGATGTTTCTCCAGGCATTGGAATAAAAGTCTCAGAGTCTCACAGTTACTAAGAGAATGTCAGTATCAGACCTGTATTGGGTATTAGCACACACACAGAGTTCTGATATTGTACTGAAAATGGAAACCGTGGGACTGATGTATCCCTATATATGTACTGTTTGTACAACATTAATCAAGCCTTAGAACGTATCGAACTTTAAATACTTCTGAACACTTGAAAACTTTCTTTGAGTTTTAGCCCCCTGTCCACACGAAAAGAGTGTTTATGGTCACTGAAAATTAAGCAAAATCGCCCTCTAAGGTGGAGAGTTTTAAACTTTTAAAACTCCTTTTTCACTGGTTTTGTGTGGATGTGAAAATGTTTTTGAAAATGCTGAGCTCACAGCATCAACCTGTGTGCCCGTTGCAATTCTGCATGTGTTATGAATGTGCTAGCACTTGTGCCAGGTTGTTAATTTGCCTGTGCCTTGTGGTCTGTCATTTCTTATTTTATAGTGTCTTGTAAAAGGGAGAGCTGAATGCCCCTGCACTTGATCCTCACAGGCTCCACAACATCTTTTCTTCACTTCTTAACCCTCCGCCTCTTCTTTCAAGATAAGAAATTTTCAAGATAATTGGAAAAAAAAAAATCTGCCAGTCCTTCTCTCCTACCCCTATTCCTGCACGAAATGTTCACTCATCCCCTCCTCTTTCTACAGAAGAGATCCTGCGGATCTTGTCCAACAATCCCACCATCGATCCACTGGTCCCATGCTTTGAACAAGGCTCCAGACCATCACACGAGACCTGGTCCCCTTTAGCTCATCCAACATTAATGACGCCATAACATTTGGTCATGTACTGGCTGCATTCAAGACAACAAGTGTTATTCCCATCCTGAAAAAAAGACTCTAAATACATCAGACATCAGCAACTACGAACCCGTATCACTTCTCTCTTTTCTTGAATATGCTGTATACAAATCAACTGTCTCTCGATTTCAGTACAAGGTCCAAGATCCTTCCTGGTCTGGTTTCAAAGAACCACATCCCACAGAAACTGCCCTTGTGGCCATTAATATGAAGCTTTATGTTGCTAGACCAGCCAAACTGTCATCAGTCCTCATCTTCCTCAACCTTTCAGCAGCCTTTGACAGAGACAATCACAAGACTCTCCCATAAATCCTCAGGAGTCTTGGAACTCTTGCCACAACATGGCAATGGTTTGCCTTGGTCACATCAGGTGACATAGAGGAGATCCATATCTGCTCCATGAAAACTTTCCAGTGGTGTCCCACAAGGTTCAGTGCTGGGTCATCTTCTCTTCTTCTTCTTCTTCTTCTTCTATACCATATCCTCATGTGTGTTTCCATACCACTGCTATGCTGATGATACTCAACTCACCCTCTCCTTTCCTTTCCAGACACAAATGTTTCTGCTTGAATCTCACAAAGTCTGGCAGACATCTCAGCAGGGATGGCAACTCATCAGATGAAACTAATCCCAGAAAGATTAAACTGATGTACATCGTTGGAGACACATCACCATGTCCAGATTTTGTGATCTACCTGGACAACTCCCAGATTTCACCATCTGTCACTGCACTTACATCGCTAAACTGACATGCTCACGCAGCTTTCTCCAGTACAACATCAGGAGGATCTGGCCATTTCTATCCACAGAGGCCACTCGGGTGCTTGTTCAGTCTTTTGTAATTTCGAGACTGGACTACTGCAACTCTCTCCTGGCAGGTCTGCCCCTGTGTGCCATCTGAACCCTGCAACTGATCCAGAATGCAGCTGCGTGGAAGTTTTTGACCTTCCAGAGTTCTCCCCATTGCTATGCTCCCTCCACTGGCTTCCTGTAGCTGCCTGCATCAGATGTCAAACACTGATGCTTGCCTACAAAGCCAAATTAGGTTTTCATTACGTTGTAAAGCATCATAAGCAATTGACTTGTCATGCACCTTTATGCATGAACGGGAAGTTTCTGGACTACAGTGGCCCATTTGTAGCCTTTTATCTTTAAGAGAGGTCTGAATATTTATAGCTGCATTAAGTGTCTGCATGCAAAGGCCACTTTGCATGTTACCATGTTCACACAAAGATAACAATTGCACTGTCTATGGTGAAAAGACTGAAAAAAGGAAAACAGAAAACACAAAGTTTTCATATTCAAATGAATAATTTTATTCCAGGACATCAGCAGAGCTCCAGCAGAACTGCATAGTTCATTCTGCATACCAACACTTGTCATAACAAGAGCCAGGAAAAATATGCAGACTGTGCAAAAGTTACTCCACTCTTCCCAGAAGCATTACTATTTAATGTTGATGGGTAACTCTAAATAGCTGGTAGAAATTCTACAAAATCCCTACACGAGTATGGAAAGTCTGAATTTAAAGGTACTTACTTACTTGAAAAAGAGTGAACATTCATGCCTTATTTTCACTGCTTCTGACAAATAACAGCTGATAGACCAGAAGTCATTGATTTTCAGTGGAAAGTCACACACGGGCTGCTGAAAACCACAGCTCTATATGGATGTGAACAATTTCCGATCCAGTTGAGGCTTTAAAAAATTTTTTTAACCTAATAATTGTTGAATGCTTGATTCTGACTGCCGAGAAGGTGTTGATTAATTTCATCAGCATTAACAGAATCTCTGACAGTGAGTTTATACTGAGGTGCTCATTCTAATCATCATGTCTCATCATTTCCACAGACGTAACACAAACTTGAATAGTGTCTAAAAACGTGTTTAATTACATGAAATGGTCATTATATGAAGAAGTGTATGAAATATTTATGGAAGGAGTCTCAGGTCTTGTGTCAGAGCTTTGAAACAGTCAGAGATAAAGCTGTTACTGGTTTCCATACACAGTTGGATAAAGAGAGATAAAGAGGTGCTGTGGTATAAAGAGAATAAAACACTCTGAGGCATGCTGTTACTGGAAAACAATCAACTTCAGGTAGAATCAGAAGTAGTACCCTTAGCTTCATGCTGGGAATCACACCATCTTGTCATTAATTATTTTCCTACAACAGCACATCCTGTGGAGGTTTTATTTCTTGCGTATGCGACTGTGTGGAAGTCGCACATTTCAGTCAAAAATGTGTGCAGGGAGTGAGTTATTATCAATTTTGTACTTTAAATGCCACATTTACTACAAAATTACTCAGATTTTATTAACATACAAATATTTCAGTCAAACTAAGTAATATTTTATATTAAAACACAGTGAAGATGATCATACTTTACAAAGCGGGGTTTGTGTAGCATGTACACACGACAGTGATGCACGAGCACAAACTTATATTTACATCCAAAATGCTCCACTGTCTGCAAAGGGTTGGGGAAACTAGTGCACGTTGCTTAAAAGGTTTAGTTTAATACATTTATGGTCATTGTATGCTGTATTGGCACGATAAAGTGTAACTTCTGTCGTTTATTATAACAGGAGCGATCTATTAGTAAAGAGGCCGCGTTGCTCCTCACTCACAAGGTAGATGCGGTGATAAACAGTGGGAGAGCAAGTAAGATCTGTAATGTCTAATTAAAACACTATGATCAAAGTAAACGCAAGTAAAACAATATGCTTAAAGCCAGTGAGTAACAGAAAGCATCAGGTGCAGTGAAAGGGATATTTTATTATTAATTTAGGATGGTAGTTTAATTGACAGTGCTTTTTTTGTGCAACCATAAAAATAATGCATAAATACTTATATAAACTTATATAGTCTGAAGTTTATATTTGTAACACTAAGTTTGTGGATTTTATTTTAAATAAATGATAAAATTGTATTGAAATTTTGTCCCGTCCCCCCCAATCCGATTAATCGATAAAAAAAACCAACAACTGGCCAATTAATTGATTATGAAAATAATAGTTAGTTGCAGCCCTACTACCAAATACCCAATCCTTACCTTAAACGTGGGTTCAGTGATTTTTATCCCAGAACATAATGTACGGGGGGGAAATAAATATTGAACGCGGCAACATTTTTTTCAGTAAATATATTTCACAATGAGGCTATTCATATTAAATTTTCACCAGACATCAGAATTAACTCAAGAAATCTAGAAATATAAAGAATTCACAACATTAAAGTCCATAAATAAAGTTATGTGTAGTAAAGAGGAATGACACGGGAAAAAAGTATTGAACACGCTAACTGAAATGTATTTAATGCTTAGTGGAGAAGCCTTTGTTTGTAGTGACAGCTTCAAGACACTTCCTGTATGAAGAAATTAATGGGCCGCAGTATTCGGGTGTGATTTTGGCCCATTCTTCTAAACATATTGTCTTTAAATCTTGTTCAATTGGATTCGAGTCAGGTGATTGACTGGGCCATTCTAACAGCTTGATTCCTTTTCTCTGAAACCAACTGAGAGTTTCCTTTGCTGCATGCTTTGGATCGTTGTCCTGCTGGAAGTCCACCCACGTCTCATCTTCATCATCCTGGTGGATGGCAGCAGATTCTTCTCAAGAATCTCCCAGTAAAGGGCTCCATTCATCGTTCCTTCAATTATATGAAGTCTGTACCATGTGATGAAAAACAGCCCCTCACCATGATGCTTCACCTCCAAACTTCACTGTTGGTGTAGTGTTTTTAGGGTGATGTGCAGTGCCATTTCTTCTCCAAACATGGCGTGTAGTATGACAGACAAAAAGTTCAATTTTTCTCTCGTCTGACCAGACTACACTCTCCCAGTATTTCATAGGCTTGTCCAAATGAGTTGTAGCAAATTTTAAACGAGCTTCGACATGCCTTTTCTTTAGTAATGGAGTCTTGCGGGATGAGCGTGCATAGAGGTCATGGCAGTGGAGTGCATTGCCTATTGTTTTCTCTGTGACGATGGTACCTGCTGCCTCCAAGTGTTTCTGGAGCTCTTTCCGAGTGGTCCTTGTGCTACTCTTCTGACTATTCTTCTGACTACCTGGTCAGAAATCTTGTGAGGAGCTCTTGTGCATGGCCGGTTGATGACGGAGTGATGTTGCTTCCACTTGTGGATAACGGCCCCAATGGTGCTTACTGGAGGATTCAGAAGTTTTGAAATACCTCTGTATCCAATTCCATCAATATGTTTCACAACAATACGGTTGTGAAGGTCTTGAGAGAGCTCTTTGCTTTTACCCATCATCAGATGTTTCTTGTGTGACACCTTGGTAACGGAAAGCCTTTTTATAGACCATCAATTTACTAACCCAGCTGATATTAATTTGCACAGATAGGAGGTATAACTACTTACAGATTTCAGCTGGTTTCTTGTCTTACCTTGCCTTGAAGAACTGCTTTTTCTTAGCATGTTCAATACTTTTTACCTTTGAAGTAAATGTGACTTAGTATGCATTATTGTGTGGCAAATATAATTACCCTGCATAATTTTTGACCCAATTCCGTGGCGGCTGTGGCTCAGGTGGTAGAGCGGATTGTCACTAATCGTAGTGTTGGCGGTTCAATTCCCGGCCCACGTGACTCCACATGCCGAAGTGTCCTTGGGCAAGACACTGAACCCCAAGTTGCTCCCGATGGCAAGTTAGCACCTTGCATGGCAGCTCTGCTACCACTGGTGTGTGAGTGTGTGTGAATGGGTGAATGAGAGAGTGTAAAGCGCTTTGGATAAAAGCGCTATATAAGTGCAGACCATTTACCAATTTTGCTATCACAGAAAATAAATCACACATCATAAAATTCTCTGCCAAGTGTTGACATCGCTGGCCTTAAAAATCAGATTGTGACATGCTCACCAGTGTCCACTGCAACCAAAGACATCTAACTACAAAGTCCTGACAGTGTTAAGTTTTATTAAAGTCTCAGAGCTTGACTGCTGCTATGATGTTAGTCTAAAAGTCACCAATGTGAACTGTTTAGGGTTATGCAAAACTCGCATGGCTACAAAAAACTACAAATTCAGTAGTGACAGTGGTGAAATGTAAACAAACCATGCTAATGGACAGAAAAAAATCTCATTACCTCAAACTCTATTTGAAGAATGTTTCGGTTTATGCATCCCTGTTTTCTGCATGAGCCCCGTTTGATGACGTAGTAATTTTCTTTCAATCACAGGTCTATCATTACAGGATCTTCACCTTACAATCTGGCACAGAGAACACGTTATCACATAGTCTGTTATAGACTTCAGCCAAGATTTTATTGAGATTATCTCAAACACTGTGCCAAAGCCGACTTAAGATGTCGCCACATAAATTACCCAACATGCTCTACCAGGAAGCGTTCAACACACTGCTCTATATTACATGTGAAATGTGAAGACATTCTACAAGTCATAATGGTGAAATCAAGTTTGAGGCCCACACTTGCCCTGATTCTCATCATTATTGTATTAAGTGTAATGCTTTTAATAGCCCTCCTGGGCATCACTGCTGCACAGGAAGCGTGCTTTGTTGCAACTAATTATGCAGAAATGTATACATTTCAGTCTCAGTTTATTTATCAAATTTGGTTTAATATTTACTTATCAACCTTGCAATCCACTAAGCATGCAATTAAAATGAATGCTTGTCGTGGCAATCAAGGCAAAATTAGATTTTCTATAGTGACATTTAATGCTGTGGAACATCCACTAAATAAGTTAGTCCCTATTGTCACTTACATTACAGCAGCTATGAACTGTTCTTCCCCCACCAGCCTTTTTTTTTTTTTTTTTAACCTCTGTCTTCAATTTATAAGAAAATTAAATTCGATGTTAGTGAGAAATCACCATGTGCTATGTCTTCAGACTTTCCTGCTGAAAACTTAAATGAACAGCTTTATCTCGGTTAGGAAAATGCTGACACTGGAGACTCCTTCCATTAATGTGATTTAAAGCTGGAACTACTGTCAGAGCTGCTGTTATTAGAAAATACTATAAAACATTTACCACCAATCAGATTTGAGAATGGTAGAATCTATATTTAAAGTACACACTGGAGACACACTGGGTTTCTTTTATAAATCCTTTAGTAAAGTTGTGTGTAAATGTTTGCATAAGCCAAACTGATTAAAAAAAAAATTCCGCCAGATTTACATAAATTTTGGAAATGCTAATTTTCTACGTATGCCTGTTTTCCACTCGTGTACGTTAGCTGATCACTTGGAAAGTGCAAAGCATGCTCCCGACATAGTTCATTTGCATCCACAAAACTCCACAGAAGTTCAAGTGCATAGACAGGAGTATGAAATGAATAATGAGAGTAAAGGCTGAAAGGCAGAAGTGGAAGTTATTCTGACTCACCTCTATGACAATAAAAATATTTAATAATATATAATGCGAATAATAATAATAATAATAATAATAATAATAATAATAATAATAAGTAGTAAGCATTAAATCTTCTGCCAACTGAGGCATATGTTTATAGCTATAGCCGTGGGCAGACAGACCGGCCCATCCTCCATTTATACAGCACTAGTATGATATATATATATATATATACACACACACATACATACACACACACACACACACACACACGGTTGCAATCAAAATTATTCAAACCAAACCCCTGCATAGAATCCCTCACAACAGCACACATATGCAGACCAGGTGTTGTCTCAAGCACACCTGATGTAACTAATCAAGGGCTTCATTAGCTGCAGCAGGTGTGCTTGAGTTGGAACACATGAAATACCTGAACTGGCTATACAAATAAATTACTTTGTATCCAGCTTCATAAATGAGAACCACCATGAGCAAAAGCCCAACGGTGTCACAGCTGTCCGTGGCCACGCCCTCTGCAAGGCATCACTCTCACCCCTGTAAGGCAGAGCAACACTAGTCTGTGAACAGTGTACAGTATGTTCACAGAGCGCAGTTAGTGTTCTCCTCCGAGTGCGTTATAGTGCCTTGTGACACAGCATAAGCAGTCGTGGGCTTCACATGTCTCTCATGTTGCAGAGGAATGGCCTTCACCCTGACTGGTTGGTAGCTGTCATGTGACAGGGGAGCGCTAGTAAATAACCAAATTGGGAGAAAATGGAGTAGAAATCCAACCAAAGTGCAGAAATAGACCAAATGATATTACTGGGTGTGTCTTAGCAATCCATATGGGCTTTAGCGTTGTTTTTTTTGTGATTGTTGTAGCCTAAAATGCTTGATTTTGCAGCGGCTTTTTTAAAAATTAGAGTTTTTTATGTTGTTGTTTTGGTTTTTTTTTGCGGAATTGAATTACCTGAACTGACTACTTGAATTGGCGAAATTGTTTTGCACGCTCTTTCACAGTGATGTTTGTTGGTAAATGAGACCTTTTAGCTGTACTCATGTTCGATGCACATGAATCGAAGGGGGCGTTGGCTTAATGTAAACTGTGTTGATGACATCACATTACACACCTTGGCACAGATCTGGGGAAAATCTGGGGTAATTTAGAAAAATTGCAAGCTCCTGCGAGTATTGCAGAGTTTCCTTGATATTGTGTTAATTTCTGCGAACGCAAAGCCGCAATATTCTGGAGGGACCGTCTAGGAAGGAGTCAAACAACAAAACACTCTCTACAGTTTGCAGAATGGACTATAAAGTGGGTGTCGTGTGAAAGAAATCATTCTGAAAACACCGTCTCACCCTGTGTTCACACCAGTGACGGGCGACCGATAATTTCCAACGCACACCGTGTGGAACGATTTCAGTGACAGCATCACAGTGTGACATTTCATTTACCTTTCAACTGAAATTTTTCCAGTTCAATGCAAATTAGTTATAGTTATAGACATCGTAAAGCAACACTTCTAAGCGTTTGGCTGGAATGATGCCTAGATCAAGTCCATGTCGCATGTGGTGCCACATTTTTCGGTTCCCCACTCGCACCTTTAGCTCATACCTGTAACTATTCTGATTTACTGTTTGACATGCAAAAATAGAAGAAAAAAAATGTGTGACTGTAGTTTATTCTTTTCCTCATTAAAACATATAAAGAGACATTATGAAGAAAAAATAAATATTTGAAGGAAGAAGCAGAGCGTATGCAACAAGTTCAGAGCATGTAGCAGACGTCTAATTTGTGTTTAACCTTCACAAGCAATTACACTTTGGCTACTACTGTTTCTTATAAGAACAAGCCACAAATAATATCAGTGGAGACACAAGAGACGTGTGGCCGGTCACTTCCAGTCACACGTGTGTGGGGCAAGAAGGGAACAACATAGCAATGGACAACTCGGTCATAAAGACTCAGGATGCATGTGGGCCAAATCGGTTCTAAATTCATTTCAGAAATGCTTTTATTACACAAGGACAGATTAATCAATGTAATATGTTACAAGCCCTATCATGTAACACTTGATTAGATGACAACAGCTGGCCCAAAGTACCACACATAATATATAAAAGGAAACATAAGGCCCTAGAGTAACATACCAAGAACAAAACCGTACCCATACCCGTGTTACGCCACACGTAGCGTATAGTAATTAGGCAAAAATTTGCGGCGGGATAAGGTAAAGCTGCTGGCTTTTCTAGCTACTTTTAAGTAGTGAGGTTTTTACACATTTGGTAAGACAATGTTATTACACACTGGAATATTTCTCAATATCTGAAACCTTGTTACCTATTGCCTAAGGCACACTGATCAGAGTTAACTCTCATTACAAACTCTCCACCTCTACGCATACATTTCACAACAAACCCTAGTTACATTTTAGGAAATAAGTCGGTGTAAAAGCCACTGACCACACCTGCAAAACTCTGAAGAGCGTTTCTTTACACTTCTCTTTATTCTGCACAAAATCAGAAAAAGACCATCAAAAAGTCATTTTTCTGTTAATTCTAAATTTTATTACTAATATTTCACATAAAACATAGAAAACACTCGAGTTTAGTCAGATAAACAGCAACACATTTGGTTTAAAATACGCTGTAATGAGACACATCACCAGAAGGCACCTCGCTAGCGTCATCATACACAGCCAGCGTAACTAGCCAGCCAAATTACCGCAATATAAAGTGCTCCTTACGGGGAATAGAATGCTTTCTTGGTATCCAATGTTGTTGTTTTTTTACTGGACTGCTGCTAAGCACCTTCTTCTGTAATCATGGTATTACCCAAGGGAATGGAGTGAAATCGAAAATATAATTCTTTTTTCGACAGCTATTGTAGCATCCCACAGCACAGCACATCGAAGGCATACTGATTCTGGTCAGTAACTGCTGAATCTTTCAATCATAAATATGCATAAATATACCGGGATCATACAACAAGGAATACTGGGCACAAGCAGGTAGAATTCGCCCTGGATAGGACGCCAGTCCATCACAGGACAATACTCACACACCCACTCAAACCTATGGCAATTCAGCACTGCCGATCTGCCTATCTGTATGTTTCTGGATAATGGGAGAAGACCAGAGAATCCAGAGAAAACCCACACAAACACAGGGAGAACATGTGAAACTTCACACAGACAGTAACCCAAGCTTAGGATTAAAGCAAGGACTCGGAAACTGACACTGACGCCGAAATGCTACACGCCGCCCCCCATGCCACCCCCAACAGTATTCATTAAATATTTATAAACTTGTCGATATAAGTCTCTGTCATAAAACTAACTACGATTTCAGACCCAACAGTTTACGTTCCAAAACAAAAAACAGAAAATAAACGCTTACAAATTTCAGTTCTGATCTAACCCTACCCATATTCTACAGACAATATAGAACAATGAGGACGAGAGCAGAATGAATTCACGCAGGGACAGAAGAACAGGAAGAGGAGAAGAAAAGCCTCCCCTCACCCAAGACGACGAGAACATCACACTGAATTTTCTCTATTTGATGTAAACCTCAATGATTCAGGCGTATAGTGCGACAGCTCCGGCCTCAGTTCATCATTTCACTGTGAACAACGTGGTTTGTTGAAGACGTTCATATGCAGGAGCGGAAAAATAAATCTATTAGCTAGACCACAAGGTAAGTGTCAGCTCCAGTGGGATTTCCTAATCCCGTGTTCTGGATGTAATTGATGTAGTTTGTGTTAGCAGAGTGGTTATATATGAGGATTTTTTTAAATCCTCGTACGGTTTTGAGACATTCACGGGAATTTAAGAGTCGAAGCGCCATTTTCTGATCTGAATACAAATTCAAGCACGGAGTTTGAAGAGGAAGCAAATGAGTGAATGGTAAAAAAAAGCAGAACGGTGAGAAAAGAAAAGATAAACAAACCAAATATAACATTAAAGTGGTTGTTTTTGTACATTTCCCCATATATACAGTGTTTTTTTGGGTGTAAACATGTTGTACAGTATTAGAAAGGAATAAATGCCTGCTGTATGAAAAACAGTCAGGACTCTTCAGGCTTAGGCAGTAAAGTTCTTGGTGTAGAAATATAACACAGACATACAGGTAACCGCTTAAAGGGTTCTTCGTTTCTTTATTTGTTTATCTATAAGTCTATCTATCTAATACAAGTGCTGCAACACCCTCAGCACTTGTATTTCCCAAATCCGTGGATACACATTTACAACCAAATTTACCAGAAACTACTTTTATGTTCAAGGGCAAGGATAAATTCATGAGATTAGGACAAGATCGTCGTCCTGTTTAAATGAGGCTGTCTAGTTAGAGCAGCAGACACACTCCCAGTGTTTTCGTAGAAGAGTGTACTTCCACATCACAACCACGCGGAGTTCTGCTAACCCTGCTTTGACCACATGTTCGGTAGCACGTCGGGGTTCATGCGCAGTGCATCAACGCGTGTTGGTGACTGGCTCGGGTCGATGCAGCGGCTGCCAAAAATAAAGATGTGTCCAGACTCAAATATCATCTTTTACGTGTACTGCAAGAGAACACCTCAGCTCATAGCCAAAATGTTATCCAAAGACATCCGGCCATTTTGCCAAGGGTGCAAACACAACATGCTATATCAGAGACATTTAACAAAGTCTGAATAATCAAATTAAGGGTTTAATTATGCTAGCTACCACTTTTCAGCCATGTTAGTTCATTTGCCAGGCAAGCAAGACATGATCTATTACTACAGATGATGATAAATACATCGAATCTATATAGCAAGTGAGTTAGTCACATGATCCTAGATCCAAGATGAACTTTTATTCAACTTTTCCACACTGGTGCAACTGAAAGGATGAATTATAAAAAACACAAATAATAATAAAAAAATACATACAGAAATATGCACACATGTTTATTTGATGTCAGTCAACAACTGGAGTTAGACTTGTATAATAAGCGAGTTGCTTTTAAAAGGGTTTTCCGTTCTGATCTCAAGATAGGGAAGCATGTCGAAATTCCTGTAAGTGGAAATCACACACAGGCCACAGGCAACAATAAAGTCGATATTAGTTTGAGAAAGACAGTGGAGGATTACTTTACGGTTCTTTGCTAGTGACAGAATGCTGGGAGTTTAATTCCGACCACTGTTGAGCAAGAACCTTATCCCTCAACTTCTCAGCTGTGCGATAGGATTTGATTCTGCCTTCGGTTAAAAGTGAAATGTAAATGACCGTCAAACAGATGTCATACTGACAACACCAAAAGCAATGGTAATTCTACACATATTTCATTATTTGTTATTTCAATGGTTCAGTCCTAACATGCGGCATCTGTTCCTACATGGACACCATTCGCATTAACAGTGATGGCAAAAACTTACACGCTGAAAGCCTGTCAAAACATGCTAGTCTACAGAAGGAAAGGCAGCAGACCTGATCACTCCACCCTGCCTTGAACTGTGATGGTGCAATGGAGCCTCGTACCATGGCATTTTTATTTTTTTTTATTTTTCATGATGCCACCTTCATGTAGCAGGAATGAAATGCAAGCATTCAGCATCCTCCCACTCGCACAGATGGGATGCCTTACAGAACAAATGGCCATGCTGGGAGCACTAGTCAATTTGGCTATGCTGCACACACACACGCTGACACATAACGTCTCATAACCGCCAGCACATGGACTTCCTGTATGCTTTTAGCTTCCACTTTCAAAGCCTTACCTTACCATACCATAAAAGGGGAAGAAGGCTTAGCAAATAACATAGCAGCTGGGATAACACGAATTCGCCTAGTGTCAACTCGGAACTGTTCATTTATATAAAAGTCATAAGATGGTAATGTCCTTATCTGTCTGAAAAATATAAAAATCCAAATGAAAGCCTAATATGATGATTTATGAAGCTGACTCATCTAAAGCTCCAGAGATAATAGTTGGTGGTTTAGTTTTGGGTTTTTGGTTTTAAATCACACAATGAGTAATAATAATAATAATAATAATAATAATAATAATAATAATAACAACTTTATTCATTGAATAAATACAGTACAACACATCTTAAAATCTAGACACACTCTGGCTTAACCACACTGTGATATTATTAAGCACAAAGCCACTACTCTCTGCTCAGGTTCACATTCAGGTCTCTTGAAAAGGAGAATGTAAAAAGAAGAAGTTGTACAGATCTGTCGCTTCTGCCAACAAGTTATTATTTCTATTCTTTTTTTTATACATATCTGCATAACTGATGTCCACTAAAAGGAAGAACTATCATCAGGAATTCCTATTAGTAGTACATGAAGACTTACAATAACATCATTTTAGTTCCCACACACACACACACACACACACACACACACACACCTGTGCTTGACCTGATTTGGACTGTCCTTGATTAATTGCTATAAGAAGAGAATATTAATGTAATTTCCAGCTACTAAATAAAAATCAGATGTCCTGCCTAGCAGTAAGTTCAGACTGACATGCTGGAACAACAGCAGCCTGTTTACCTCAGGCACCGTTATACTATTGTCCAGGACAAAACAACGACATGTGAGCTCTCGAAACATCGACCTGCACCAAACTACAGCTATAAAAAAAAAAAATATTTGAAAAAGCGCTAGAATTTATCAGAAGACTGTTAAAGCGCCAGATTTCACAAGTTCTCCATGTCTTCTCAACAAGCAGGTCCTCAGTCACACGCCGCTTCATTCACTGTAGCTGTCTCTCCTTATGAACTCTCCCCAGTTAAACCCCACTGTTTATCCAAACCACAACACAGCCAAATACCTCGTGACCGGAATAAAGCATCCAATTTGAAAAGGAAACATACCTTGACGTATAAATGTGGTAGAAACGTTTAAAAGCCCAATTCCGACGCCTAAGATCCGGGAAGTGTGATTTACTTCTCTCTCTCTCACTTAGCTGTCTAACTGCTATTTCCGGGTTGGTGTGACGTCATCGCACTGTCCTCGAACAGGTTCAAAAGCAACGAGCCATTAAAAAGCACAACAATAAAAATGTCTCTCTTTTCTCTTTTCTCTCTCTCTCTCTCTCTCTCTCTCTCTGTTCTCACGCACTGACTACAAGTGTTTACAGTAAATAAGGTCTTGTGCTGAATATCTGCTCATCCGTCCTGCTATTGGCGTTCATACAGTAGCAGAGACACGGGGGGGTGATCTACCACCCCCTGTGGTTTAAGCGAGTAATTGCGCCAGCGCCACACCTGATACGTCCCGTTATTTAGGGCAGTGTTTCCCAGGCGTGCTCCTGGAGTGCGCATGCGCAGCACAGGGTCGTTTTCCTCAGCTCTAATACGAGCATTTGGACTTCATGAAGGCTTGTTAATGATTCCAGGTCTTTATGGTAGTTATACATGCAACAACTAAGACGGCATATTGGAGCAGTTAAAATAGTACTGGCTAGATCACAGATTCCCATCCGCGGTCCTGCATCCTGCCCGGCACAGTTTAGGGGTTTCCTTGCTCTCCGTCGCCCTCTCCGGAAAGACTGTTTATTAGCTAATTAATGGGATCAGGGTGAACGCAAATGCAAGGGGTACTCCAGGACCAGGGATGGGAACCTATGTTTAAAAATAATATATTGTGTCTTAAGTATTAGGGAAACCAGTAATCTGTGTAGGAGATGGGGTAATCCAGGACCAAGGTTGGGAACCTGTGTGCTGTTAATACAGATCCACTAATTGTTAATTGGACAGCGGTTTAAAATGCAGCCTAAAAGGTGTCATTAGTGCACGCACTCAGGTAGATGGGTGTGTCCCTCTCTAGCGCTCTTTTGACCAACTGGCAAATCAGCGCAATTGTAAGCGCACCTGAGATGCATTATAGTGCTGTATTTAACTGAAGCTTTAGCTGCGCTCTGTTTAAACCTTTTTGTGCTCTTTAAGTAAAGGTTCCTCGAGCTTCACGGTTTAATTTGCGCTAGGATTTTCCCCTCTCTAGGAACTGAATAAACTCCGACATGGGGAGAGAGAAGATACACATCAACCTTGTGATCATTGGCCATGTTGACAGTGGGAAATCGACTACTACGGGCCATCTTGTTTATAAATGCGGTGGTGTTGACCCAAGAACCCTGGAGAAGTATGAGAAAGCTGCAGCCCAGGTCGGTGTCTGTATGTTGGTTATTTGTGTCTTCTTTTCCCCAAAAAAATCAGGGTGACTTTATTAAACACTCTTTCCAGATGGGGAAAGGTTCCTTCAAGTATGCATGGGTTCTTGACAAGCTGAAGGCAGAAAGAGAGCGTGGCATCACCATTGATATTTCCTTGTTGAAGTTCAACACTCAGAAGTATGTGTTCACTATAATTGATGCACCTGGTCACCGGGACTTCATTAAGAACATGATTACAGGAACTTCTCAGGTAATGTCACTAAACCCAAAAGTGTTTCAGGATGCAGACTTCTTTTAAAATTAATTAAAAACATTTTTTTTTTTTTTTTTTACTGATTTAAGTGATTTGTTAAGTGACTAATTCTTCTGCAGGCTGATGCTGCTCTGCTGGTTGTCTCTGCAGCAAAGGGTGAGTTTGAGGCAGGCATATCCCGCAATGGGCAGACAAGGGAGCATGTCTTGCTGGCTTACACACTCGGAGTCAAGCAGCTTGTAGTCTGTGTCAACAAAATGGACCTCACTGAGCCACCTTTCAGCCAGAAACGCTATGAGGAGGTAGTGAAAAATGTAACTGTTTTTATCAAGAAGATTGGTTATGACCCAACTGCAGTGCCCTTTGTACCCTTATCTGGCTGGTGTGGTGACAACATGCTTGCACCTTCACAGAAGGTATTCCAGTCATCTTATTTCAATTCAATGTTCTTAAAACATGGTTTTTGTTGCCATAGTGTAAAGGCTGTAGATAACTGTATATTGAACCTGTTCTGCTAGATGTCTTGGTTTAAAGGCTGGAAGATCAAGAGAAAGGATGGCTTTTCAAGTGGCAAGACACTGTTAGAAGTGCTTGACTCATTGTACCCACCAGTGCGCACTGCCAGCAAGCCTCTTCGTCTACCACTTCAGGATGTCTACAAAATTGGGGGTTGTGCTTATGAGCTAATCACCCATTCCTTGCACTAAATGTTCATTTTGGACCTAATTTTGGTCTGAGTGAACCCAAGGCTTACAGTTTCTCCACCTCTTTTTGACTAGGAGTTGGCACAGTTCCTGTGGGCAAAATTGAAACTGGGATTCTGAAGCCTGGGATGGTTCTGACCTTCTCACCAGCTAAGCTGACTGCAGAGGTTAAATCCATTGAGATGCATCACCAGGGGCTGCAGACGGCCCTGCCTGGCCATAATGTGGGCTTCAACATCAAGAATGTGGCAGTCAAGAACTTGAGACGTGGAGATGTTGCTGGTAATGCCCAGCAAGACCCACCATCTGATGTCAATAGCTTTATTGCTCAGGTAATGTGTAGATACAACAACCTCCAGATATTACCAGTAAGCTCTGACTGGAGCTGTATAATCACTTGAACTGAATCATACTTGACCTTTATAGTGGTTAGTCAATGTTTGTAATGTTAAGGTCCTTACTCGTATATGTATATGCACCAAGGTTCTTGTTCTAATGTGTGTATTTGAATGGGTTGGGATTTGGAAAGGGCATATGTGGTAAATGATTGGGATGTATCCTCCTCCTCCCACAGGTTATTATTCTCAATCACCCTGGCAAAATCAAAAGTGGTTACTCTCCAGTGCTGGACTGCCATACCACCCATGTGACCTGTAGCTTTGCAGAGCTGCAGGAGAAGCTTGATCGTCGCACAGGGAAGAAACTGGAAGACATTCCTCCTTTCTTGGTCTCTGGGGATGCTGCCACAGTCAAATTTGTTCCCATCAAACCCCTCTGTGTGGAGAGCTTCTTCAGCTATCCACCTTTAGGTGAGGTCTGGTCACTTCACTAGCTTGCCACCCGTAGCTCTGACCGCTGGATGTAACACACCTGATGTGTCCTTAGCTGTCTATCAGATGTGCAGTAAGATGGCTTTCTAGAAGGGTTGGTAATTGGGTTATTTCATGAAAGGGATTTCTCTGGGGATAGGGACAGTAATGTTGCATGCTGCTAGAACTTTCTCCATTCCTTTCAGGGCGGTTTGCAGCAAGGGACCTGAAGCAGACTGTTGCTGTTGGGGTGATCAAGTCAGTGGAGAAGGTGGATCAAGCAAGAAGGACTGCACAAAAAGCTCAAGTATTAAAATGAGTTGATCATTTAGACCTTATTACATGCCTTTGTTTACCAGCAGTCTGGTATTTAAACCTTAAGAGGTTGAATTTGAGTTTTATTATTACACAAATTTTTGACTTGCAAATTGAGATGCTGCTTTTTGTTGAGAGCCATGGTGAACTTGTGCCATGAATACTGATGTCCTTGAACTGAGGAATTTTGTTGCTAGACTGCAAAATAAATTTGATTTGTCTTGTGTGCATTTCTGATTTCCCTTTGTATTTCATCAAATTTAAGCCTGATGGGTGTAACTTCTAAGCTGTATTTAGTTTACAGAGGGTAGTTTATTCTAGCACTTAACAGATGGTCTCTTGAGCAATGTCAAATGTGTTAACAGCCAGGCTTGGGCTCTGAGTGTTCATGGCAAATTATAATACTACAGTTGGATTAAAATTGCCAAGCTGTGCTGCTGTAAGGACCTGGAGTGACTATTTCAAACTTTAATACATGACACACCTCATGGTAAAGTGACATAACACCATCCACTGGCCTTAAACCTTCCATCTAAAAGGGCATTTTATTTAGTCTCTTACAACTGATTACATATGAACAGTGACAAACTTGTCATGTTAAATAGAGCTTGATGCACAGCAAGTAGTTTTGCTCTAGGCTTATGCTATTGTTTCCTTTGCAATAACCTGAGTGTCCCACTAACATCTCCCTGCCTTCACAGTCTGGCATGATAAATTGCTCACAACTATCTTTGACGATGGTGCTGCATGATCTGGCATGGCTACTGCCACAAAAACATTAAAATTCTTCAGTACATCACTTTGAAATCAACCAAAAATTTTGTGCATGGAATGCTTCAAGTATCAGCCACCTTACTACCTTCAACGTGCGTTCATAAACAGGGCGAGAAAGTTACAGGACAGAAGCACATCAATGAGTCCCATTTAAAAAAAAAAAAAAAAAAGTAAAACAAATGTCACTTAAAGAAGAATGGCTAGCTCTAGATCACTAGATGTGGTTGCTAACAGAGAACCAGGCCACACATGATCTAACAGGTTCCCTTATGTCACAAGCAAAACAAGAGGGAATAATTTGACATCACAACCAGTCATGACTCCATCACTGGAGGTGCTATAGTGGTATGTTAAGAGATGTGGAGATAAACAAGCAAGTGGTCACTTCAGCCCCTTACTGTGTGCCATTTGAGATACAATACCAACAATCATCAATTTGCATTTACACTTCACTGTCTGTACAGTACTGGCCCCGGTATGGACGGCTGGCAGGCAGAACACAAGTATACACAGTTTACTTTCTTGCCACTCTAACACAGGTTTGCATATTTACACACAACACTAACTCCTGTGTATATTGTGTGCAGCCAACAACACTATGTACAGTTATTATATACAAAAGCACTGAAAAACAGCTGAAGTGAAGGATGTGGTTAAATGCTGGGTGCAGTTTCAGCTGTGCTGAACAGGAATGGAAACACTGGGAAGCTAGATACTCATCATTCACATCGCACCTCTGTGGTGGGGAGGACGCTAATAAGAGGTTTCAATTTTTGCATCTTTTTGTGGTGCTTATTTTCTTGTTTTAAAAGTCAGTGGAGGTTCCAACAGCTATTTACAGGTTTCTCTTTAGTCGAGATGATCACGGTGGGCGTCAGTCAGACAGGATATGCACAAAGGACATGGGGAAAACACCCTTTCTCTCCGGCTGTCCTTCTATATGTCCAATCTGAGGAGAAAGAAAAGACAAAAAATAGACAAGATGAATACATTTTGTCATTTTAATGTTCTTTTGTTAGGAAACACTTGAACGTGCCACATTACAGCTGACACATGATAAAGAAGTCCACTAAATTTTGGAACATGGCTGTAAGGATCTGCCCATTCAAGCCCAAGAGCATTAGGGAGGTCAGGGCTCTGTGCAAGCCATTCGAGTTCTTCCACCCCGAGCTTGACGAGATGTGGACTGTGTGCAGCAGGGTGTCGTCAGGTGGGAATTCTTAAAGCTTCTAGCATACAGAAACATTCTAAGCAATTGTGTGCTTCAAACTTTCTGCAACAGATTGGGGAAGGCCTACACATGGGTGTGATGTTCAGGTGTCTGCATACTTCTGGTCATATAGTGTATGTGAAAATAATTATTTTATTTTTTTTATACTTTATATGTAAATATATATATAACGATAAGCAAGGCTGCACAACACAATGAAATACAAATTTGTCTTTAAAAACGTTTTATCTTAGAATTGAGATCACAATTCAGTAGGAATACAATGTACATATACTGCATTTTTACATTACCACTGTAGCTACATTTTCCTGTCAATGAATGTCAGTGAATGTCAATTATGGCTCATGTGCATTGTGAATGACTGATTTGAAGGCACATTTTCACTGCAATAGACTAAATCCTGAGCAAAAACAACTGCTATTTAGTATAAAACATTACTCATATTAAGGTGTCAAGAGTGCAGAATGTCCTCCCAGAGTTCAAAGAAAGTCAGCAATAATAACAAATGGTTAAATAATTAGCTGGGGCAATGGTTCTGACAACAAACCATTAGAAAAAAGATTGAGTGAAATAAGGAGAGCACAAAAATCGACCTTGATGAACACGCTCTACATGTCCGTTTTGTTTTGCCGAGCAAGGCATGACTCACTCACCTCATTCATTCAGCTCGTACACTTGGTCATGTGTTTACTAATTAGGGAACGCAATATTCAGTACATAAGATTAAACATCAGGGTAAGACAAAATTATTCTCTCTCAAATGTTTGTATAATCCAAACCAAATACTATTTTTCTGGATGCCAGTCACCAGAGGTAGAAGTGAAAGTGATTTTGACTCGTGTCTATGCCAATAAAATATATATTACTTAGCAGAATAACAACATCTGAAAAGTCAAAACCTTGAGTCTTTGTTTTTTTTTGTTTTTCTGGTTGTTTGTTTGTTGTTGTTTTTTTGTATCCCCCTTTCTTTCGGTTTCGGCTGTGATTATTTTGTTGGGGTTGATGGATGGGGTATTATAATATGTAAAATGCGATTTTCCAGTAAAAATTCTATGATAAAATTATTATTATTTTTTTTAAATGCAGTAACGCTTCGTGATTTACACGATTTGAAGCTGATCAGTTGAGGTTTACGTTACTCTTCTTATGCATAAATTTACACACACTAGAGCAAGACCAGGATACAAATGGTTTTTTTTTTTTTTTTCCAAAACTGTGGAAAACAATTTATGAATAAATCTGTTCGCATACAGCTTGATAGATGAGGAAAATGATTTCTGTGCATGTGTGAGGTTATGTGGCACACCATCTATGCTCATGAGTCACAGCAAATAAAGGGGAATGGGGCACTCTGTTGTATGCGATGGTTATCCAGGTGCAAATGCTGCAGATTTGACTCTGGTCTTGAATCGAATTGCACTGAAATGAAATTGATGTGTTTTAAATGATTGTTTTTTGCAGACCTTCTTCATATTTGCAAATCTTTTTTTGGAAGACCAAAAAGATATTCATAATTTAAGATGTTCTACTCACCCACCACTCTTGATCCTCCTCCCCTGTTACCACAATGACCTCGCCCTCTACGAATGTGAGCTCGTCATCATTATCTGCCTGACAGTCGTAGATGGTCTTCACTCGCCGCAGTTTAATCTTACCCTATATTCAAATAAAGAAAACATTCACTATGCATGTCATACTTGCTACACAGGCAGTATAGCGTGAGCTGCCTATTTGCTCTTTTCAGGAAAATATGCACTCCAGCAGTCACGAAGAAAGTCAGGACAAATGGAATTGTGTTAGACCACCTGATGTTACACTACACATACCAAAGATTTGAACAGGTCTTTAAACCTGAGGCAATACCACACTAGCTACCTTGATTTGCCACAACATTTCATTAGAAAGGGATTATGGAAAATCTTCACTAACTCACTGTACTGAATTTCCTTGGAAGCGGTATTGGAGTTTCTGGGCCGGACGCCAGGCTCCCGTTGGTATCTTCGGTGGAGTGGGTGAGCTGAGGTAATGGTTCAGCTTGTTGATTAGTCACTGGCATGTCATAGGGCTCGGGTTTGTGAGCCACCTCTCCAGGAGGGGGCTTGTGCATAGGTTCAGGGACTCCATGTTTGGGGTTTGAGAGGTCAGAAAGTAGTGGTTTGGGTGGGAGGTCTTTGAGGTGAGGTTTGGGTGGTAGGTCTCCCAGTTGAGGTTTGGGGGGCAGGTCAAAGAACTGTGGTTTTGGGGGTAGTTCTCCCGGTTTAGGTGGTAATTCTGTGATCTGGGGTTTAGGATGGAGGTCCCCTGGATGGGGTTTATCAGGTAAAGGGACTTTCTGTGGTGTGTCTGACCCTGGAGGAGACTTCTGGAACAGCACTGGCTCTGGAGGCTGGCTGGGTTTGTCCACTGATGGGTGGTGAATCGTTTCAGTCTTACGCAGGACAACTAAGGACATAAGCAGGAAGCATCAGTTACCAAATATAATTGAAATGTGTCATGTTCCCTGACTTGAAATCTTCCACATCAGAGAAGATGCACTTACACTTCTGAGGTAGTGTGGGAAGGACCCTTGGGCCAAGCGTAGCTTTAGTGGTACTCGACGCTGTGCTGAGGAACAGTCAAAACAACCCAATTGAGAAACTGATACAAAATAATTGAACAAAATGAATGGTTTATTCTTTATTCCCTTCAACATAAGACTTCAATTTAGCCACTTAATCATGAAATAAACAGTACTAAATATTTATTCTTGCAGAACCTTATACTGCATATGATGCCTAAGAGCTGGTTCTATTACAGAACTAATCTCAGAACCAAGAATGTGTCTGCTGATCAAAGCCAGTAGCAGGTATTACTAACTATATCAGCATAGTACAGCTGTTCCATTATTCCATTCCAAAAGTACATGAGAAATAAAATTAATATCTGTGCTGTGATGAGGACTAAAACGTAAAATGAATGCTTTGCTAAGAAAGCCTATTTGGAATGCTAGGAAAGATCACTCTGTGGAACCATGTTTCCACCTGTCCACATGACCACATCTGCTTTGCATGTTTAAACAATGGCTGGTGACAGAAAGTTACTTAAATACGTTTAACCAAACCAGAAATATATATTTACTCTCTTGTGTGACCTTTCCAATGCAAATTAAGTGTGCTCATGGTCCACCTGCACCACAGAGGCCTTAACAGCTGCATGAGTGGTTTCATAGGACGGTAGCGTGACATAGAGGCTAGGATTTACGATCTTAAAACCCCAGTTAAAACTCCAATTAAATTTCCAGTTTCTGTAGACAGACTGCTGGAGGATGTGATGCTATCAATGATTTTTTTTTTTTATTATTCTTCTTCTAATCAGATTGCAGCAAAAATGTTATGGCTTTGACCTAGATTCAGGGTGTCTCTATTTTATTAATGCACATAATGCAACCTGAAGCAAATGACACACAATTCAACTGAGAAACATTCTGACTGTGGCCCTAAATCATCTGTATAGTCTATTTACCTCTGTTGTTGTAGTATGCCTTCAAATCGGTTTGTTATGGGAGACATTTTATTGATTGGAGGTGGTGTGGAGTCGCTTCCTAAAAGTATAGGGTACATAATAATATATCAACATAAAAATACTAATACTAAAAATAAATGTTTTAATTTCACTCATCACAAACTTCTGCCAGTAAAGCAAATGCACAACAGAACATCACATATAAAGGTAAAAGGCCTGGTTTATACTTCTGATTTGATGCGTATTTGCACATTTGCATCACAAGGAGCAGACACGCAGGGACACTCTAGCTTCCTTTCCTCTAGAAAGCTGTGTGTGTATACAACGCTGTGTGTAAACCGGCCTACAGGTTAATGCAGACCGATTTGGCGGTGAGGTCTGTTTTGTTTGCGTACCTGGAAATGTGACATTTCTTTCAGGTTTTTCAAAGATTTCAGAGTAATTTTGTTTCAAATACATCTCAAATGTAAACAATAACGTTTTCCATAATTTCATCCGTCAGGCTGGAAAGGCTTTTTGAAAGTGTACAAATCTTATACATAACAGCTTGAGACACAGACGGTTGATAAACACTCGGTAATAAGTTTAGACCTAGTCCCGGTGTTAATTTCTTAGGCCTGTGTTTCATGTCAGTCATACACTTTGACATGATCACATCATTGTATAATGGGTTTATTTACAGCAAACTACAATCACGGTATTGTGCCATGTGCAGGGGTTAAAGTGGAATTTAAAAGGTGATCTCTGATACCGATCGGGGAGGAGGCTGCAGTTTTAATTTGATATCCACAGAGAGGAAAAACAAAATTAAAACTCTCACATGGCAGCTCAAAGGGCCACTGCTGTAAATCAACTGGGACATATCAACTGGAATAGCATGGAAGGGAAATTAAACACTGCAGCAGAGTACAGTTTTGTTTGGGGTTTTTATTTTATTATAATTAATTCACTTGGCTAGCATTTTTGCATCTCCAGCATAAAATCTACATTTACCAGATCAGATTATGGACAAGGAAGCTAGCTACAGTAACCTAATCACCTAATTTGTACAGGATGTTTCAATTAAAGGTCAGATTTAATTAAGGTATAGTTGATCAGTAAAAAAAAACATTCATGTATACTTCTCATTGGAACAGAGGGCGATCCGTATTAAATTTCTATCTGATCTACCTATACGAGGTAATGACGGTGGATAATGAGTTTAATGTTTTAAATAGAAGACTAGCAGCCACGCAAATTTTGAGGCAGATGCGACACTGACATTTAGTGAGGATGGATAAAAGGAGGAAAAATATGTTTTGTTTTTTTTAGTCAAGTGCAAGGCTTTATACTGGCTGTAGCTGTCCTCACAACATCCAACCTGATCCTGGAGGATCACGCACTCTACTTTCTTTTTCTTCTAATGGACTCAGTAAAAGACAGAGTGTAGGTGATGTAAACCACAAAAATTCAATAAAAAAAAACTGAAAAATGTTGATCACTATTTAATTTAAACACTATTTTTAATGAAGTGCGTCAGTACATGAACCACTTGATACTGCTTTAATACAGACAAGTAAAAAACACTTCAGAAATGCTTTCATCGAGAACTGACGTGGTTTATAATTGCATTTTTCAAAACAAAGTTACACCCATTTGTTGCCATTCTATTAATGCTACAGTGAAACAGGGAACTTTTCTCCGAGACCTATTTTTGTAAATTTTGGTGTGGTTCATGCCCCCTAGTGGACAGACTCACATTATGTGCAAGTATTGACTTCATCCTGTGCAAGTGTCACTGCATGATGCCCCGACGTGCTCACAGATACACAATTGTAGAAGTATAACCCAAGACCCAAGAGATATGATCACCTCTAATTTTGCAAATTAAGCTAAATACAGTGGATAAAAAAATAGGATAATGTGAAAAAAGAAAAGAATGCAAGGTTAATCATGTCAAATCTTTTTCCACCATTAATGTGACATAGCAACCAACAGAATGCAAGTGAAAAAGAAACAAATGTTTGTTTGTTTGTTTTTTATGGGGGGGAATTAACCAACTACATTCAAACTCATGTCCAAAAGTAATTATCATACTGTCATCAATGGATCTCACGATCGAAAAGTATCGATCAGGAGATTATTTCCAAAATACTCGGTCCATCAGGCCATCATCAACAAATGGAGACAATCTGGAGAAAACCTGACATTTTAAAAGGGGTATATAGACTTTTTATATCCACTGTATTCTCTATGAAATATTTTTGATGATGGTTTTTTTTAAACATGAAGAATATGACCATGCCTGGCCTTAGCAGTTACATAAAATACTCAATATCATGCAAAGTGCTGAAAGTTGCATCAGTAGAGGGGTCAGGTGAAAACTATGACTGTTAGACTGAGCCTTCCATTAGCAGCAATGTCCTTTGAAAGAGTTGTTTCAAAGAACAGTCCAGTCACATGAGTATGTGAAACTATTCTATTCTATTAAGAACTGCTATCTTTTGTGTCCTTAATGTTTGCTGACACAGTACTAGGTGTAACTGAGACATGTACTCAAGTATCATAGCCATATATGCTTAACTTAAAAACGTGCTAGATCTATACTGACTCATAACGATTAAAACAAAGAGGTCAAATTGTTAAATCACAAATCAAACACCATCATTAACTGATGTCAAACAAGTGGACATGAACGAGTTAATGAATAAGAACATGTAATGAATTAACCAGGGTCCAATTCCTCATATCTGGTTCATCCAAGTTCACCAAGTCTGTATGGTCAATTAACAATTCAGTTTCTCACATGCTATAACACTATATTTGCACTAAAACCCGACTCTGACATAAAACATACCTGTAATATTTCAATAATTCAAGGGGTAGAAAACAATGATTTTATGTCACTTCGGACACAAAGCTGCATTTACTTGTACAGCTGCACTTCTTGTTCCTTTTGTTGTAAAGAAAACAAGAGCTACACGAAGCTGTTCCTAGCTGTAATGTAGGTAAGACATCCTTCTTAAGAAGAATTTCCATTTACTGTTCGCTTAAAATTAATTTGTAAATGAGATAAGCAGAATCGTGATACATGAACCAAAAAACTATCACAGGTCTCGGCCATTGAAAAATTTCTGAGCATTCTGAAAAAGAGGTTAAGGCGGGGTCAGGGTTAGCGTATTAGCTTTCCTCATGCCTTCACTGGAAATCCAACCAAAAGTTAGTAGGTTAACCTTTATTTTATTATTATTATTTTTTACTACAGGAGAGCTTAAAATGTTGGAAAATACTAGCAAATAGTAGAATGCTTCCAAATGCTAGCTAATAATGCTAAATCAAATTAGTCTGGAAAACTAAATATTGGTATTTGTGTAAAAAAAAAAAAAATTACTGTAATTTTGATGGGAAACATTATACATAAACCTGCACCGCCATTTTGACTTCAGCGGGTAAAGTGAGGGGAATTATTTTGTGTTCTTCCTGAGACTCTTTTAAACTATCGTTTAGATGACTGCATTCCTGAGATTCACTTGCTCAGAACATGCTTGTGCCAAGGTAAATCATTTTTTTCTTTTCATAATCATATTAAAGTTATATAAGAAAGGTTTTGGGGTATGGTGCTAGGGGATTTAGATGTCAATTTTAGAAACATCTCGCACTGTCACCTTGGATTAAACTCAATATCATCTTTGATCTTTGTTAAGCCAGGCAGGAGGAATGGAGCCCTTGGTTTTAACTTGAGTGGTGGGCATAGACCCGCAAGAGCGCACCTTTACACACAAGTGAGTGTGAGAGTGGGGTAGGGGGGTCTGACAGCGTGCGTTTGTGGCCAGGGGGAGGGGGAGGGGGTCTCTTCTTGGATAGCGTGGAGCTGCTGTTAGCAGGGAGCTGGGAGCCAGGGGAGAGAGGGGAGGATGACGATGGTAGGGCTAGAACAAGGGTAAACAAACACAAACAAGAACACAAAAAACAAAATCATGCAATGAGACCATGGGCAAGAGCAATGGCTGATCTCTTTTACTGTTCTGATAAAGAGAGAGAGAGAGAGAGAGAGAGAGAGAGAGAGAGAGAGAGAGAGGAGAGAGAGAGAGGGGAGAGAGAGAGAGAGAGTGAGAGGGAGAGAGAGAGAGAGTGAGAGAGAGAGTGAGAGAGAGAGAGAGACGGGAGAGAGAGAGTGAGAGGGAGAGAGAGAGTGAGAGAGAGAGAGAGAGAGAGAGAGAGAGAGAGAGAGGAGAGAGAGAGAGGGGAGAGAGAGAGAGAGAGTGAGAGGGAGAGAGAGAGAGAGTGAGAGGGAGAGAGAGAGAGAGAGAGACGGGAGAGAGAGAGTGAGAGGGAGAGAGAGAGTGAGAGAGAGAGAGAGAGAGAGAGAGGGGAGAGAGAGAGAGAGTGAGAGGGAGAGAGAGAGAGAGTGAGAGGGAGAGAGAGAGAGAGAGAGAGAGAGAGAGACGGGAGAGAGAGAGTGAGAGGGAGAGAGAGTGAGAGAGAGAGAGAGAGAGAGGGAGAGGGGAGAGAGAGAGAGAGAGAGAGAGACGGGAGAGAGAGAGTGAGAGGGAGAGAGAGAGTGAGAGAGAGAGAGAGAGAGAGAGGGGAGAGAGAGAGAGAGAGAGGGGGGAGAGAGAGAGAGGGAGAGAGAGAGAGGGGAGAGAGAGAGAGGGTAACAAAATGGTCAGGGAAAAACAGAAGCCATGGTCAAGTTCAGCTACAGCTACACAATTAATTGTATTTAAATAATTTGTTTAACATTAAATGTTGCATTTAATTTGATGTTTTTAGCAAACCAAATTTAGCATTATTGCCTGTGATATTGGTAAGCCTACCTAAAGCTAGGCAACTGAACTAATATTAAAGATCTGTTTGGATTGATTCTGGTGTATTTAAACATGACCTCCCCATTCCTTTTCTGTAAAGCATATTCACTATTTGCAGACTAATTGTGTTTAGATTAACACTTAACAGATTCAAACATTTCACTAACACAGCACTCTTGAATTCTCACATCTCACTCCTGAGAAGGTGCTGATTAATTTCTTATAGACGCAATTCTGACAATAGTTCCAACTGCGATACAAATCACAGGTTATTGTACTTTACATTTACAACGTTAGGCTGTTTTCTGCTAGTTTACAATGAGAAGAGATCAAACGATTTCATTCCTAAATTGACTGAATAATTGTAATTAAGTGTGATTTCAAAATCTACAAACAAAATCAAGCTACATATTACTCCGGAGATCCAGACTCCCTCTGCCCTCTGGACCTGCCTGATCCATCCTGAGGCCCCACTTCTGCTCGGAGCCTCGTTCACCTGAAAATCACGCCCCGCTGCTGAGGATGACCCTGCATGGACAGCCTACAGATCACCATGAGATTACTGTGGATGGTACCACACAGACACCCTAATGATGGCTGTGGATGTCTTCCTTGGATAGCATAAAGAATTACTAAGAACAGTTTACACTCAAGTCTCCATCATTGAACAGTTGATAACTTCAGTTTGATACAAGAGACTTAAAATTAAAACTGCTCATACTCAAGTTCCTTTTAATACACTTAGCACTCCTTGACTTGATAGTACACAGTTATAGAAGATAGAGGGTTTATAATTGCTCTTTCTGGTGTCACCCAGATGAAAGTAGTTTCCCATTTGAGTCAGTTTCCTCTCAAGGATTCTCCCTCGTCACCTCAGAGAGTTTTTCTTTGCCACTGGCGGCTCTGGCTTTCTCATTAGAGATGCATTTTAATTTTATATTTTTTCATACATCTTATATTTAGATTTCTGTAAAGCTGTTTTATGACAATGTCTTGTTAAAAGTGCTATATAAATAAATAATTTAATTACATCACTAGCCATTATCTAGCAACCCTCAGTTCTGCAGAATACTCTGCCTTGCAGGAACACATTGAGGTGCATATGGTAAGAAATTTTTTCTATAAATACGCTACATACTATAGACTATACTTTAGAATATATCTAATTTTTTTTTTTTAAGTCCTCATCTATGATGTTTACATTACACTGCCTGTTGCTGTCATTTATGAGGGCGACATTTTATACTGAATACGAGCCTGAATGAAATCAGTGATGATACGATGGTGATTAAAAGAAACAACAAAGCTGAAACTAAGACTTAAAAACAGCCAATTTTCAGAAAGAGGCAGCTTTCAGGTTCATATTGCAAGAAAATGAATGAGTCCAGAATCAGAGAGACTGGAAGAAGCAGGAAAGTGTAAATATGAGTGAAATTAAGTTAAGGAAACGCATTTGCAGAAATCGTTGGACAGACATCACAACAAAACACAGACTGCATGGAATATTTAGACAGAAAGGTTTTCTAAAACTAAAAACAATATTTCTCAAGGTATGTTAGCCATTACACTAAAGTGAGATCATTTCTGTATTTTAGCAGCCAATGAAACGCTCAGTCCAAGATCATCAAGAAACGACGAGCAACGGCTCAGGCAAAGCTGTGATGAAACACTCCTGCAGCAACTGATCATGCAGTTAAACTACAATGGAAAGAGATATGAAGCAAAACAGATGTATTCAAGTCATTATTAGTGTCAGCATCATGTTAACTAACAAACAATGACAATGCTCAGTCGATATATAGCGAGGGGAAATTATTTGGACACTTATGTTTTTCTTATTTAATATACCTCCAGCGCATATATCCATTTTAAATTGACAATGTCTTTTGGCTTTGTACCTGTAAATATATATTTTAAAAATGTGCATTATGTATGTATGTATGTATGTATGTATGCATTCATAAGCATAAAATACCAAACTGTGGAAACCCATTTCGTGAAGCTGCCGACTAACAGTAGCTGATGCTGCTTCCACAGGGAGTCTGGAACAGTGGATAGGAGATTTTTATACACTTCATGTACTGTGCTTTAACAGTGGTTGATGCTCTTAGACACTTACATTTCACAGTAATAGAATTTACAGTTGACCAGGGCAGATCTACCAGGGCAGAAATTTCATTCACTAAAATATACACACACACAAACAGTCAGATCCATAAATATTTGGGAAATATTATTTATTATTTTTTTAGTTGTCTACCACAGTATATAGGAGTTAAAGTGCAGACTGTCAGCTTTAATTTAAGGGTTTTGGACAATTGGCTGTTCAGATATTACACGGCCAGATGTGTGCCCTTTCCTCATTATTTCACTTACAAGTAAGCAGATAAAAGGTCTAGATTTGCTACCAAGTATAGGACATGCCTTTGGAATCTGTTGCTGTTAAAAAGAAAGAACACACTGGTGAGCTCAGGAACACCAAAAGTCCCAAAAGACCACAGAAATCATTCATATCCTGGTGAAGTAAAAACCCTTCACAACATTTGGCCAGATCAAGAGCACCCTCCATGAGATAGGCAGATCTGCGTCAAAGTCAACAATCAAGAGAAGTCTTCACCAGAGTAAATAGAGAGGGTTTATTACAAGATAAGACAAAGAACAGCTTGTATCAATATGACAGTAAGAGAAGAGTATGGAGAAAGGAAGGAGTTCAACCAAATACTTCAAAACCCAATGGACGGTGCTTATAAAGCAACCCAATACTTTTTAAGGCAAAGTAGTTCTGCCATGGCCAAATTAATCATCTGACATGAAGACAATTGAGCATGCATTTCACTTGCTGAAGGCAATACTGAAGGCAAAATTTCCCAAGAACAATCATGAACTGAAGGCAACTGCAGTAAAGGCCTGGCCTTTATCACCAGGGAGGAAACCCAGAGTCTGGTGATGCCTATGGATTCCAGACTTCAAATGGATTTGCTACCAAGTACTGAAAATGACCACTTAATATTTAAGATGATTATTTTTGGTTGTCCAATTACTTTTGGTCCTTTTAAAAGGGACCACATGCAAAAAGTTCAGCTACGGCTTCAATTTCAAGCTGAAAGTCTACACTTCAAGCTCATAATCATTATTTAATTTCAAGTCAAATATCAACTTCATGTCCAAATAATTAGGGACTTGACTGCATACGTAAAGGTTACTTAAAAATAAATTCGAATAATTTTTAAATAGCGTTCAAGATTTAATTGCTACAAAAAAAAATGTTCTCATCCAAATTGCACCTGGTATAAAAGACGATTTCACACAACATATAGCAATCATGCTGAAGGTGAAGGACCTTCCAAAAGATCTCAGGGACAACACTATTAAACAACACTAAAATGAATAAACGACAGAGGCAAAGCAAAGAGCAACACCCTAAACATCCCTGTCGGTATACACTGAGTGGTTCAATAACATGCAGGTGGAATATTTATGGCACCACAACTAATTGTCCCCATACAGGATGCAAGAGTTAACAACATGCTCTCAGAATAATGATAAGGAAAGTAAGATAGAAGCCAGCAGTCAAAAAGGAGTTGCAGGGCAACCTGAATGCAGCAGGGACAACAGTTTCACAGAGAACAATAAGCAATGAACTGCTCCACAATCATACTGCAATGATCAATCATACACAATCATAAGCAATCAACCATATTAGAAGATAATTTAATCTCATCAGCCAAGAAACTGATGGATATTTCAACTAGAAAACAACCCAAAAATGCTGCCAAAATTCAATCACAATGCTGCAAAAAACTAACTCCTTTTCCCACTATCAACTGTGTTGTTTTAAACAATTTTAGTCATGCTTATGAACTTTATGTTGTTTGTTCATATTTATAAGTACAAAGCGAAATGATATTATATCTGGACAGCTGAAGTGGATATATGCACTAGAAGAATAGCAAATAACAAAAAACAGAAAGTGTCCGAATACGTATTTCCCTTCACGGTAAATGATCAGACTACAGCAGCTCTGTTTCTAATCATAATGCCGTGTTAGTGGGTTAAACTCCTGTCATTAGAGGTTCAGATTCAGATCATATCAGGATTAAAACGGAGAGCAAAGATGAAAAAAGGCAGATAGTCACTGATGTATGGCCGAGTGCTAGTCACAGTAGCATAGTGTGAATGAGAACCAAGGAATGCCAGAGGAGGAGCTGCAAAAGAGAGAGAGAGAGAGAGAGAGAGAGAGAGAGAGAGAGAGAGAGAGAGAGTGAGAGATGGAATTTTCATAGAGGGTGTCATTCATAAAGGTATGAACACAATAAAAAAAAAGTAAAAGATAAAAACAAAGAAAAAGAAGGATTTTAGATTAAAAAAAAAAGCAATGTTGCATTTCATTATAAATAATACCAAAACATCTTTGTCCATTTTTTTTTTCTCACCCAATTCTAAACACTCTTCTGTCCCCATACTGCTGTTCCAGTCTTTAACATTTAACCTGACACTGCTTTGTTGCTCTCGGGCCGTTCTCCTCCCTGATGATGCATTAACTATATATTTTCACTTCACTCAAAATGAAATGTGCTGAAGATGTGTATAATAAGCATAATAAGTATTTACTCTGACTGAATCTCTCCATTTTCCTGTCTTTCCTCCACTCTCACTGTCTCTCCTCTCCTCCCATTTCCAGCCCTCTTTCTCTCTCTCTCTCTCTCTCTCTGCTTGTTTCTCCTATGTACAGACTAAAGCTACAGTTTTCTTGAGAGGAACATTTGCCTGTTGTGTTTATACATATAGACACAATATAGTATTATGGAAATTACAAAATCTAAAGTCAAGCATTTCAATTTTCAGTATACGAGGTTACTAAACACAAATGCCTCTTCATATTTCCTGTAAAGATTTGTAATGGTAAACAAATAATAAATGAAAAGTGGATTTAACCGGACATCAAATATCTGATCGTTTAAAGCTGCCTTCAGATGATAAGCATTCTGCTCACTGTGAGGTTGCAGAAATGCTGTTAACAAGACATGCTCACTGTACCTTAGCTTTTAAATCATTCACTACTGATGCTACTGATTAGTGACTTGTTGTACAGCTATACTGCCTGTCATATACAGTCTCCTCAAAAATATTGGAATGGCAAGGCCAGTTCTTTTGTTTTTGCTATATAAAGAAGACATGTTTTGAGATCAAAAGATGAATATGAGACGATAGATCGGATTTCAGCTTTTATTTCCTGATATTTATGTCTAGATGTGTTAAACAACTTAGAACATGGCACCTTTGATGGCAGACCACCCAATTTTTAGGTGAGAAAAAGTAGAGGAGCAGACCATCTTAAAGTAAATAACACTTAATATTTGGTTTCATATCTTGTGACCCCTTTTCCAGGCTTATACCACAGTTTTTTTCAGTTGTTGTTTGCTTTGGCGGGTTCCTCCCATCACTCTCGTCTTCAGGAGGTGAAATACATGCTCATTCGGGTTGAAGGTCTGGTCGTTGACTTGGCCAGTCTAAAACCTTTGTATAGGGTGACTGTTGGTAAAAAGACTTTCCTGTCCTTCCTACAGCAGGGCTGAAGGAGTGTGTTGCTGAATGTACGCCACTATTTGACCAAGAAATCATGTAGGGGATGTGACACCATTGCGCAGGATGGGCACTAGTTTGTTTAGTGTCCTCCTTTCCATGACCACATCAAAACTGTCCATCCCAGCATCCCAGGACAGAGCCAGCCTTCTTAATTGGTTTGTTGAGCTCCTTGGGTTCAACTGCTCTAATGCTGCCTCCCCGGCATATTGTCGGAAAGAAGACATCATTTGCAAGACTGGTAAAAGATCTCAAACACCTTGCAGCAAACATTAAAGGACCTGAGCTTCCTCATAAAGTAGAGTCTGCTCATGCCCTTTCTGTAGACAACCTCTGTGTTGCCCTTCCAGTATAGCACATTGTCAAGGTGGATACTAGGTGTCACTTGCAGTTTGAGGTCGGCCAAGTCTTTCCAGGACCTTCATCACATGCAATATGAGGACAACTGCTCTGTAGTCATTTAGGAATGATGGAGCCTTCCTGGGACAGGGAGCAGACATGATGTTTTCCACAGCACTGGCACTCATGAAGGCTTAGGTTGAAGGATCCTACATACCTGGTTTGCACAATCCTTTAGTAACCTGGGGCTGATTCCATTAGGGCCTCCAGCTTTGCCCTGTTTTAGCTTCTCCAGATCTCTTCGCTTGGCTGATTGTAACAGATAAGTGAAGGGTTGTGTGTGTTAGTTCTCTGTAACCATGGTTTAGGGAAGTTGGCTGCAGGGTGGAGTAGGTTAAGTGGCTGTGGGGTGAGTCGGGGAGGAAAGGTGGAGGGGAAGGAGTGGGTGAGATGGGGAAAGGTATACGGCCATGGGGGAAGTGAGGGAGGAGTGGTGGTGAGAGTGGGAGGGAGGGTGTGTAGTCATGGTGGGAGAGGAAGGGGAGTGGTGGGGAGGGAGTAGGGGAGATGAGGGATAAATTTATAAATTTCAAATTTAAAAGCTGATTTGTGACAATGCCCATTATTAAAAGGACTATATAAATAAAATAGAATTGAATTGAATGAGGGATGTAAGGATGTGATGAGATGAGGATGTGTGGCTGCTGCAGGTGGGTGAGGAGGGCATCATGCATTCAGCTTGTTGGCTCTGTCCAAGCTGTGGCTTCATCTTGAAGCCAGTGATTTGCTTCATGCCAGCCCACACCTCCTTCGCGTTGTACTGTTCAAGCTGTAGTCTCAGTAGTCGTTTTCCTTGTTTTCCCTCATCCTTACCTTCAACTCCTTCAGATGATAATATAGTCTGTGCTGCAGTCTGTCATGCTATTAATGACTTCCCCAGCTGACGCACACAGCACCTCCCAGTCTGTGGCTCAAAGCAGACCTGCAAAGCTTCCTCTGCTTCTCAACACTGTTGCCCAAACTTTGAGTTGCTGGTTTTCTTGAGATTTCCGGTGATTTCAACAATGTATCACTCTCCACCACATTGCTCGCCAAGTATAATCAGTTTGTTGACTGTACAACCAGAGAGAACAGAATACTGTTTGTCATTGTAGTAACTGTCTGTTTCGCTAAACACTTTTTCCAGCAAGCCTTACTTGATTTATTTGAAGAATGTCATTTGAGGAATGTTCCTATACTGAAATTGAAATTGTATTGTTATACATTATGCACAATGTACTGAAACTGATTCAATACACAACTACAGTATTAAGAGCCAGTGAGCACCAAAGCGTGGTTAACCCTTTATCACTCATAGGAGATCCCTTTTAGGAGAAATGTCCCACCCCCCACCTCCAGCTGAACTGGAAGCTTTGATTGATTTTTCAACCTGTCTGTTATTGCCTGAAGTACTGGGTCACCACTCCAGTCTATCTGTCTGAAAGCCAGGGATGGAAGCATTTGAGTCTGGAATATCCTTATGCAGCCTTGTCTGTGTAAAGCAAAGCAAACTGCATTTCCGATACTCCTTTTGGGTCCTGACCAGCGCGCTGGGCTTGTCCATCTTATCAGCAAGGGACCTCACGTTTCCCATAATGATCGCAAGAATTAAGCGCTCGTACCGTTTTCTTTTTGAGTCCAGCTCTGCATCCTCTATATGGTATGGTTTAACACATCTCTGACACATCTGTATGGCTTAACAGATCGAGATCTAAATATCAGGAAATGACATTCTTGATGTAAATTTCAGGAAATGAAAGTTTAAATTCTGATCTATTGTCTCACATTTATCTTTTGATCTCAACAAAAGAACTGGCTTTGCCATTCCAATACTTTTGGAGGAGAATATATCTGTAAGACAGTGTGATGGCCCTGCTCTAAATAATTTTACTTCAGCTTTTATTCAACCAAAATTTGTGAAGGCCCAGTTTCAAAGAAGTCCTTTCTTACCAAGGTCTAGACAAGCAGCTAACTGCTAGCACAGTGACAGGCAAGAACAGTTAAATACCTAACTGTGACTATAAATAAGACAATGTGAAGTGGTTTACTGGTGGTGCTTCATGTTACCACAGGAGCAGACTAGTGCCAGAGTCTGTGAACACATGAGATACATACGTTGTGAAGTGGGGAGATCCTCTGTCCATTTACTGTCTGGTATGATGAGCCTCGAGTTAAATAATTTACATAATTTCATACGACAATCTGGCTACGACAGAGGATCTGCTGCAGAAGAGGCAATAATTCATGTTTATAAAACTGGAGTCACTTACCTACAGACAGTTGTTGTTCTTTTATACAAAGGGTTTCATTTATCAAGCTGGATAGGAACGGATTTAATCATAAATTGTTCATAGGAACATTTACACAAGAAACAGTATTCGTGAAAATCCTGTAATTAAAAAAAAAAAAAAAAGTATTCGCAGCCTACTCATGCTCTTGTGTGTGTGTGTAAATTTATACATAAGAAGACTAGCTAACGTACCGTAAACCTTGACTGATCGGCTTCAAATCATATAAATCTCAACAAATCATACAAGTGAATTACTGCACTTTTATATACAGATTATGCTGCCAAGGTTAAATAGCTCGTGTATGTTTAGTTACACACAAAAATGTAATGAGACTTTTGTGAAACCCAGTCGTTTAATTTTATTGACATTAACTAAATTAATATTAATTTAGATGAATCAGTCATTCAAATAAGAATGCTGCTCTACAGTTGAGTCCATAAGTATTTGGACTTTTAGCTTTAATTCGAGGGGTTTAACAAAACATTTACAATGTCCCTCATTTTCACATGCTCAAAAGTAATTGGACAAACTAACAATTATAAAAAGAAGGATGATTTTTAATACTTAGAAGGAAATCGTTTGCAGTCCATGACTGCCTGAAGTCTGGAACCCATGGACATTACCAAATGCTGAGTTTCCTCTCTTGAGATGCTTTGCCAGGCCTTTACTGCAACAGCCTTCATTTGCTGCTTGTTTGTGGGTCTTTCTGCCTTCAGTAAGTGAAAAGCATGCTCAGTTGGGTTGAGGTTAGGTGACTGACTCAGCCATTTAAGAATATTCCATTTCTTTGCCTTAAGAAGCTCTTGGATTGCTTTCGCAGTACGTCTTTGGCCATTATCTGTCTGTATTGTGAAGCGCTCTATACACTTCAAAATTCATCGTGCTACTTCTATCAGCAGTTACATCATCAACCCAGTTCCACTGACAGCCATACATGCCCATGCCATAACACTCCCTCCACTAGTTTTGACAGATGATGTGGTATGTTTTGGATCATGTGTCCTTGCTTTCCTTCATAAACTTTTCTTCCCATCGTTCTGGTACAATTTAATCTTGGTTTCATCTGTCCAAAGAATCTTGTTCAAGAACTGGGCAGGCTTTTTTTTAGATTATGTTTTCTAGCACTAATCTGGCCTTTCTGTTCTTGAGTTTTACCAGTGGTTTGAATCTTGAGGTAAACCCTCTGTATTTACTTTCATGACGGTGCCTCTTGATTGCAGACTTTGACAACTATACGACTACCTCCTTGAGTATGTTCTTCAGTTGGCTAGATGTTGTGAAGGGCTTTTTCTTCTTCTGTACGCATCCATTTTATTTGCCACTCCTAAAGTTTCGCTGATAGGTCTGTTTTGTTTTTTCAGCCTAATGATGGCTTCCTTCGCTTGCATCGACACCTCCTTGGAAAGCATAGATAGATAGCTAAAAAGATATTCTTTATTGATCCCACGAGGGAAATTCTAGGGAAATTTCCCATATTGAGAGTTCCAGTGAACCAAATGCAAAGTCAGTACTTGGAATCAATAAGAGACCTTTTGTCTCCTTTTATCTGTCATGCAATAACAAGAAAACAGGCCAAACCTGGCCATGAAACTACTTATCAGTCAATTGTCCAATTACTTTTGAGCCTGTGAAAAGGACTGTATAAGAAATGGCTATAATTCCTAAATGGTTAATGCAATATTTTTGTTCATACTTTTGGTGCGAGGGATGTCTTTTTAGCATTCCTTACTTGTACAAATAACCTGGAAAATATGTAGAACGTGATAAAAAATAAAATATACAATGGATTGAGTCACGGCGTTGACAAAAGTGTATCAAGTTGCTGAGAAAACCCATTTGGAAGACGGATCTCTGGTCCGGAATGCTTGCGTGTGTTTGGATGCACCTACGGTCAGTCACGTCACACTCTATGGGCCACCGCAGATCCTGTGGGCGGAGCTTCACGAACTTGGACGGAATCATGCAAATGTCCAACCAAACTAGCTGATATTATATATCTTTAATTGGCATAGATGTGAGTCAAAAACAACTTTTAGTTCTACCTCTGAGAAAGTATTTGTGCCTTTGCAGTGAGAGTTTTGATTTTTATCAAGTTTAGTGGCCATCACAGAATAAACACGTCAGGTAGTTTACAGTTACATTTATATAGCGCTTTTCTAGACACTCAAAGCGCCACTGTACGTGGTCTCCTCAACCACCACTAGTGTGTAGCATCCACTGGGATGATGTGACGGCAGCCATAGTGCAGCAGAACGCCCACCACACACCAGCGATTAGTGGAGAGGAGAGAGTGATGTAGCCAATTCAGAGATGGGGATTTTTAGGTGGCCATGACAGAGAAGGGCCAATGGGGGGTTTACAGTGTAGTGTCCCAGACACTATAATGGGGCATTAGGCCCCACACAGAATACAGTGTGAGCGCCCCCTGCTGGTCTCATTAATACCACTTCCAGCAGCAACCTTATTTTTCCCCAGGATGTCTCCCATCCAGGTACTGGCCAGGCTCAACCCTGCTTAGCTTCAGTTGGAATTTATGTGAGACTGCCATTTAGCAGCACATGCATATGAATAATGAACTAAAATCAGGGTTTCCAAAACGACTGTAAGTCTGGGGGAATTTTTTTTTCCAGTTAAGCTTATCCAATTATATACACACAACTTTATTAAGAGATTGATAAATGAGGCCCACTGAATGGCTCTTCAACACATTTACATTCAGTCTGCTAAAATAAATTACTGGGTCAATATCCACCGCATTCTACCAACCCAAGACCCCTGATTCAGAACATTACTGCACATCACATGCTTAATTGTTATTTTTCTGCTTCTACGAGACTCCTACTCCATCATCAGCTGACTTGCAATACTTCTCATGGAACTGTTAATTTCATGGAAATTCATGCACATTTTAATTTAAAGTTGATCCAAGGTTTTTATTTGTATATACTGGTGTTTTTTTAGTTATTAATATTTTTATATATGCCGTTTTAATTATATTATTATCCCTTTTTTTGCGGACGTGAAGAATTAATAGACTACTGTAGGCTTACATGGCATCTACAATAAATAAATAACTAAATAAAGGTTCTGTGCAGAAAACACCTGAGCATTCTCTATTCATCTGAGCACATTTAGGGAATTAATCCTTAATGATAACAGACTCTGACTGATTTCTGAGTCACAGGCTGAATATAACACAGGATCGAGGAGTAAGATAGACATTATCTGCAGGCAGCCTAAAGATCACTTGTAGCACAGGAGAATGCCACATTTTGTGTTTGCTGTTTACATAATGTGAGCGACTGGTGCACCCTTGAATTCTGCTTTACCTTTTCCTGCATTCCTGGGTGGTAGAGGTGGTGCATCACTGACAGGAGAAGAGGGACAGTCAGTGGAAACGCTGTACATCTGATTGGTAAACATGCCGTAGGAGAGGCGCGGTTTATCACGCTGGACAGGGAAAGCTGGGAGGGAGAGCTTATCATGAGGAGACAGGCTGGATGAGTGACAGAAACTTTGTGGTCTCCGGTCTTTCTTAATAGGGCTTGGCTGAAGAAGAGAACAGGTGAAGCAAAAGTGTGTGCATAATTGTGTACGGTTAATAGAGAGGAAATTTCTATTTTCAGAGGATGGAAAATTACTAGAGCTAAATGGAGTATGGAGTTTCACACCTTGTCATCAAGATCATCATCGCTCTCATCCATTTCCTCCAGTCTAAGATTCCAGTCATACTCCACATGAACCTTTGGATTAAACTTGCCCTCTGCAGCTTGCATTAACTAAGGCAAAAAAAACAACACAGACATCATTTATTTTTATGTCTAATTCTCTGCTGCCATCTAGCGGACAAAGTCTCAATGGCAGACTTTAATCTTTAAGTTCTCCTTTTTTTTCCTGACTTTTTTTTTTAATGGCTTCAATAAAGGAACTTTATTTTTTCCATCATTACATTCTTACTATAATCTATAGCATTTTGTTATTTTCTATATCATTTGTTAGTTATTTGAACTTACATGACCACACAGCTCTGACATAACTAAACGAATTAAAAAAAATATAATCAGAAATTCTCCATGCAACTCTGTACAGCCTGTTAAAAAGTGGGCTTCAGACAATACATGCAGTCTATCAATGTTAGCAGGGCACAAAAGCCAACAGGTAACTGCTAACTAACAGCTCATTACATTCTTCCCAACTTCTAGTAATTGCTGGCTGAACATTTTAACAACACTATTTACTTACTGCCTCTGCAGACTGGTCAATCCTCATCCGCCTGGCAACATCCAGTGCTGTTTCTCCATTATGATTGACTGTAAGAAACAGGAGCAGACAAATGAGAAATTAGTACATAGAGTACAGCTACTGCCAATACAGAACAGTGTTTTAAAACCAATACTACAGACAAAGAATGCCCTTTAAAGCTTCAGCACAGCCCTTTCCTCTCTCAAAGGTCAGCCTAAACCCTTTAGACATGGACAGAACAAGGCCCGTCACAAAATAATTTGGAATACTAACCATTTATGGAAACATCTGTGATCTAGACCAAATAATGACATGATGTGCTTTTTCACTATTTATTAATTAAATAATTCCAATTTATCCACTGAATAAAGTAAATTAGGAAAATGGAAAATCTTTGCAAAATAAAAACAAAACTGCAATACACATGTTGTACATCCTCCGTAAGCTAAAATACAGCTTTCTACAGTAAGACACTCGGTGTGTGCGTACGTATGCGTGTGTGTGTGTGTCTCACTGATGTCAGTAGCAGGTTTGCCTCTTAGGAGTAATTTTAGGCATTCGTGTTTTTCATAGATGCAGCAGTAGTGCAGGGCTGTGTTTCCTCTCTCAGTCTGTTTATCCAGATGTCCGCTACTCACGCACACACACACACACACACACACACACAAACACACACGATCATTTTAAATTACTTGCAAAGACAATACCATAAAACATAACATGAAAACAATAACATGAACTCAACATTAGCATGATTTAGCTTTCTAAATTTGAGGCAGGGACATTGAAAAGCTCATATGATATGACTAATGCTGCAACATACGTTGGATAAAATAAACCGTAGAAGGACCAAAATTTGTGAGATGTTTAAATGCTGCACATTATTATTATTATTATTATTAATAATAATAACAAGAAGAAGACGACGAAGAAGAATCTTTGATGCTGCCTTATCCTGGTCAAGGGGAATCTGGAGCCTATTCCAGGAAAACTGGGTGACATGCAGCAGAGAATCTCACACACATGCGCACACATGGGTGATTCTGGCCTGGTTTATACCAGACACGTGACCTTATATACATCTGGCGGATTAAAAGCCACATCCACTGGCACATCAGAACTAAAACATCCTTGTCTAGCATGTCCAGGTCAAGCAGTGAAATGTTAAGCAATTCCATCATTTTGTTTGCTGTGGAGCAGCATGGAGATGTTATTGTAGACGAAATTCAAAAATTTTCATGACTGTTGTGTCTCAGATTGAAAACTATATGATATTCTATTTAAAAGCATTGCATCTCAAAAGTACAAAAACACTTTCTTGTAGATTCGAAGGCTAGATAGGATTTTTTTTTTTTTTAAATCAAACACTAGCCATAATAGGGAAACTGGTCTTGGAATTTTAGTGTTTACACTCAAAAACAGCCGAGGGCAGATCGTTGACGATAGCTGCGTCAAATGAATGCACGATGCATGCAGCAAGAATAAACTCAGCCTTGAAGTACCCAAAGCACTTACAAGCATGTAGGAACATGGAGGACAACGTGCAGAATCGAATCGTAGTGCTGAAGCGGCAACGTTATCGTCAGTGCCAGCATGCTGCTTAACATTATTTGCATTATGATTAGATAAATAGAGCTTGTGACCAAATCAAGATGTCCATCCATTCTGAATTTTAAACACTGAAGACAGAGTTAGGAAATGGATGATAACTACTAAGATGCAATGTCAAGAAAATCACCTACAAATCCTTCAATTAATCAAGCAATTATTAAATGACATCCCAATTTCCCCCTCAAATATGTTGGCAACTACAATCTGTTGTTCCTCCACCTGTTCTGAACCAGAAAGTCGACCAGGTGCAGTGATGTGTGGTCAGCAGTCCTCACGGCATAGTGCAGCGCTGTCTCTCCCCCCTCCTACAAAACATTTAGTCCAGAGATCTGAACAAAAAGCTCCTTCACAAAGTATGGAAAACATCAAATTGAATTAAAATGATATGTTTTTAAGGTTAGACCAAAATTCAAGTACAAATACAGTCATGTGAAAAAAATAAGTACACCCCATGGAAATTGTTGGAATTCTTGACATATTTGGACAAGCAAACATTTGACCATCTTTGAAACAGTGCCTATTAATAAAGATGATTCACTTGAACAAAACCACAAGGAAAATGAGCTTTTTCAATCATTTATTCAACAGAAATATCAATAGATGTGATATTCTTCTGTGGAAAAAGTAAGTACACCCTTGACCTCAGAAGCTAGTATTGCCCCCTTTAGCAGAAATAACTTACTGGAATTTCTGACCAGTCTTCCATGCAATATTCTTTCAGTTGCAAGATGTTTGAGGGTTTTCTTGCATGTTCTGCCAGTTTCAAATCCCCCCACAATATTTCAATGGGATTCAAATCCGGGCTTTGACTAGACCATTTTATGGATTTGAAGGTGTAATAAATGTAGGGGTGTACTTACTTTTTCCATGTGACTCAGCTGTGTTTCAATTTAAATTGTGCAAATTATACAAAATATCAATTTTATGTGTCATTTGATAGAGAATATCAACTTTATTAATAGGCACTGTTTCAAAGAGGATCAAATGCTTGCTTGTCCAAATGTGTCAGCAAAAAAAAAGTTTTTTCACGACTGTATAACAAACTTTGTAAATAATTGAAGCATTGTCAAACTGTCACATAGTATGTTTACTTTTAATTTATACCACTGGAAATGTAAGCATACAATGCTAATTAATATTTATACATCCAAGCTTTACTTCGGTTATGATGTAGGGCGATTTGATACAGCATGTAAGATTCAATGCAAATTAAACAAATAAATTCTTATAAATGCTTATAAACTACACCATTAAATAATGGCACATGGATCTGATCATTAGTACATTTAACTCAGATAGTCAACAATACGTCTTATAGAAGACCTTAGACTCACCTGTCCTCCATCAGGAAGTGGCTCCATAAGCTCCACCCCTTCAGCAGACACCTGGATGAGAGCCAGCAGGTCACGTGACCTCACTGCATCATACAGATTGCTCAGCTTCACCACGGCTGAGTTGCAAGTCTTCCTCGCAAATTTATGATCCACATATTTGGCGGTTATAAACTCCTTGCGGATTGTCCTAATATGTTAAACAAGACAATATCACAGGATGCAGAACAGAACATGTAAATGCAGAAAACTCTGAGAACTCCGGCATTTGTATAAGCTGTTGGTTACAAGTGATTATTGAAAAATTTGGGATGAAGAGAGAGCCTTTAATTACTCACATATCACTAGATGGAGTAGGCTTTGGGGAGGGACAGGGAAGATTTCCTTCCACAATCTCATTAAAATTACTGTTTCCAACATTCTTGGCCAGCTGAAAGCGGAACATCAAGAATGAATGTACCAGCTGTAACGTTACAAGCACAACAAGACTCCATTCCATGCATTTTATTAGCTATGAAGCAGCTGATTAACTCACCAAGAGTTCGGAGGTTCCCAGTTTGTCCAGTTCCATGGACTGAATGCGAGAGATGTGCACACCCATCTCCCTGTGAATGCCTGAACACTCAATACACGTCAGGATGCCCAGGTTAGTCGACAACCATTTTGGATCTACAGGATGAAAGGAAACATTAGCAAATCAGGTCAAAAACACCTCTATGTGTGTGACCTCATTTTGAGGGCTTCATCACTAGGAGGCCTTTTTGAACTCATCAAATGGTAAAGCATTCAGACAGTGTTGTGTTTGTTATTTAATATACAGTACTTCCAGTGGATATATCCACTTCAAATTTCCAAAGTCTTTTGACTTTGTACTTATTAATATGAACAAATATGAACAAATACAGATGTATTCATAAGCATAAACAAAGATATGTATAAAAAAATGAAAGTGACAGGAAAAAAGCATTCACAAACCACCAACATTACCAATTACCAACATGAGTACTTTGTTCCAAATCTGTTGTTGGCAATCACCGTTTCGAGACTATTGTAAGAAGTAATTCGCTTTTTTGTAGCATTGTGGTTCAACGTTGGCCCATTACTCTTGGCAAATCATCTACAATTCCCCAAGGTTACAAGGGTCCCACTGATGGACTCGCAATTTCAAAATCTTCCTTAAATCTTCGCTAGGATTCAAGTCAGTAGACTGGCTAGGCCATGCAAGGCATGAGCTATTCTGGCTGTACGTTTGGGGTCGTTTCATGAAACAGCCATCTTCTCCCCAGAGTCTTGGCAGATGAGAGATCATTCGCATATCCCTTCTTTCTCCAAACATGACGAGCTGAATTAAGGACAAATTGTTGCTTTTTTTTTTGTTTTTTCTGACCAGAGTACATTGTTCTAAGAGAGTTCTGATTTGTCGAAATGCTTTTAGACATGCATCTCTGTATGTCTAAAAAGTAAGTAGAACTTTATGGGCATAATTCTAAAAGATATGTTTGGCACAAAAATGGCACCCAAAGCACACCATAATCAGGATAAAGCATGCTATGGGACTGCTTCTCTTCAGCTGGGCTTGGGGCTCTACTCAAGATAGAGGGAATCATAGATAACTCTGAATACCCACGACAATGACCCGAAGAGCAAATCCAAGTCAGCAAAGGAATGGCTTCAGAAGATGATGATCAATGTTTTGGAATGACCCAGTCAGAGCCCAGAATTAAAACACAAGAGATCCCCTCGAAATCTGATAGATCTGGAGCAATTTTGAGAGGAAGAGTGGAGTAAAATCGCCAAGTCAAGATGTGCTAAGTTGGTAGACTCTTACACAAAAAGACTGAGTGCTGTATTACAACCAAAAGGTGTTTAAACAAAGTATTAGTTAAAGGGTGTAAACACTTGTGTAACCAGGTTATTGTAAGCTTTTTAATTTTCTTATTTGTTCCTTCAACATTTCTATTTTTTTTACTTGAATTTTGTTGATTGCTACAGAACATTAAAGGTGGAAAAAGATCTGACATGATTTATCTTGATTTGCCCCCTAACAAGAGCCTGCAGTTTACAGAGGGGTGTGGAGACTATTTATAGTCACTCTACTTTTTTGTTCATACACATACAAAGTCAAAAGATATTATGTGTATTAAGTGAACATATGCACACAAGTATATTAAATAAATCAATGGACAAAAGTGTCTCACTGTACATGCAAAAGCATGTGTTGCCCTGATATACAACAATATGAGTGCCCAAAACCTTCCAGTAATGGACTGTGTGAATTCTCTCAGTCTGGTCAGAGGATATTATTGTTTTTTTTTTATAACAGCATAGCTCTAACGGTTGTGATGGATGTAAATCAAACCACAGGTTTGTTATTTCACTCACTCAAACTGAGCTAGTATTGCAGACAATATACATAATCTAATCTAAGGCTAAAAGTAAGGGCTTTTGCATGTCAGTGCTTTCTAATGGCCAACAAGTTTCCAAACCACTAGAGTTCTCAGGACAGAGAAATTTGCACTTTCCAGTTTCTACAGGTAATATGAAAAGCTGCATGTTGTTTTTTTTTTGTTTTACTAACTTCAAGAGAAACAACAAAAGAGGCTGGTGAGGGAAAGACTGTGTATAGTCGCTATAAAGAAAGTGATAAGAATTAGCTGATCTTGTGGACATTCCACACCGTTAAATGTAACTATAAACAGTTAAAAAACACGACGTGTCTAATCGTTGCCAAATCACTATGGACTAAGAAAAATAAAACGCTTCAGGACATGCTGTTATAGGGAAAACCTTTTATATAATGGTATGCCCCAGCATATGTTATTTCTGGATCTGGTTTTGAAATGATATCGGGTTCCTTTTTGGCAATCCTGTTACTGAAAAAATGCGACCCTAGCCCTAAACCTAAGTGGTCACTGAAGACGCAATCGAGATGCACAAAAACATCAGATGTGAACGGCCATCAGTCTCAGCAGTCATCGGCTTATGAGTGGATCCCCTGAGACAGAACGGCACTGGCACTTAATCAATAAGTGACTTCATCATATTCTAGCTACAAGTTTGACGATAATTTGATTACACACACACCTGCAGCACCACAGTCGCAGCAAACCTCATTGCCAGGTATGCGCAGGACTTCGTCAATGATGGCTTTAGTTAGATCCTCCAGGCCGTCTTCTCCTGCTGTCTGCTCTCCTCGGAACGCCATGTTCAACGCCTCTTCTTTACTGTTCGTTAACACTGAGGTCCAGCTATAAATGCAGATACACAAGATAACACCTACACAACATTTCAAATGCAGCTATAACCGGTCATGATTGCATTACTTTTCATTTTCAGGACACTTCTTTGTGTGCATGTCAGAGTTTCCGTTAGCCGGTAAATACCTGTTTTTGACCGTTAAAAATTCGAAATATTAATAGATAAAAATCCAAAACTGTAGGACACTATGTCCGGTAAAAATATTAACCGGAAGCAGACGTTAGACAAAGTATGTTCGCAACTGCACACCTAAATAAAGTCTCTGTGCCTGTGTAAATATATATATATTTTCCTCAAATGCTTCTCCTGTAATGTGTTCTCTGATTTGCTCTCATTCAACCACACACACATGCACACACACATGCACGCACACGCGTCTTTGTGCTGGTCATCTCTCTCTCTCGCGTGTTACAGGAGGCACTGAAAGCACAAACAAACACACAATTAAACTCAGGCTAATCCAACACACGCCCCCTGTTGCCACAATCGCATATACTATGCATAGTCCAAAACTTTACAGTGCAAAATAAACACCAAATGAGATGACCGGATTTTTTTCCAGTTTGTCCGATATTCTTTATTATTCCAGGATACATTGGCCAGCACCAAAACTTCTTAGCGGAAACTTTGGTGTGCGTGCATTTGTAAAATAATTTTAAAATTCAAAGAATTTTAGTAAAGGTTGCCAAATTAATTCAGGTGGTGAAAAAACATAATTTGGAGTAAACAAATAATCCTAAATGTGCTAAATGTGTCCTAAATCAATTTAAATACAGATTCAAACAATTGTCAGAATTTTAATTTATTTTATTGTTATTAGCTTGCAAGAAAGCAAAATGCATACAAATTTTACTTCTATTTCTGTTTTTTCATCATAAACAAGTTAACACTGGTGTGTATTTCTAATTTGCAGAACGCTGCCATTACAAACAGAACCTGGCAACCCTGCGACATTAGAAGTGCATCAGTATGTTATGAGATGTGCTACACGGTTTTAGCTTGACCCAAACACCGCCTTACCGAGCTCCAAAATAAAACCACATGCTTCAGGGGAAAGTCAGCCTGCTTATTCAGTCGTACTAGAGTGAACATAGAAAGGTCTACAGGGTGTCTGGTTCAGGAGTTGAATAAATGTTCTGAAAATGTATATTGTTTGTTATAATTTGTGAAATTTTAGACCACTCCCACTAACAGATATGAAAACATGTATAATTAATTTGAGCACTAAATAGATACAGATAAAGGCACACCCCATAGGTGTTATAGGAGTTACACCCCAGTAATTTAACCTTGGATAAATGATGAACCGGTCCAGATCCTCAACATGCAAATATCTAGAAAATAAGCATGTAAAATAAGCTGTTTCTATGACACCAAGTTTTACTCAGTAAGCTGTGCGCCTGGGATAGACCCCATGACTGGGAAAAAGAAAAGCTGAAAAAAAAGACATTTGGTTTTTAATAGATGACTCGAGGAAGGAGAAAAAAGTGCTAAAGTGTTGATTTGGAACACCCATAATAACAAAACTCCAACAGCTCAGCATGAACCTCTACAGCAACACACAGCCTCAGCATGAGGGATCTGAAGCAAGTGTGTGTGTGTGTGGGAAAAAGAAGACCGAGAGAAATAGACATTAAGATGGAGTTAAATGAGATGCACTATATATAAGCTTATATAAGCTCCACCTTGGCTATAAATAAGAATCAAATAAAGTTATGGGCAAAAGATGCTGTGGTTTCAGTGAATCACTGACTGACTAATTGAAAGCTTCTCAGGGCACCTCTTTCAATGTTTTAGAACAAAAATAAAAATACCACTGACAATGAAGATTTAACCACTAAGCATTGAGGTTGCGTGGTATATCAGTACTATGGTAACATCACGATACAGAAACTTCAAAATACCACCGATGCCACTGTATTTTTTTTAAACGATAGTATAGTCAATATGGTAGTACCGTAAGTAATGTTGCACGTGCGGCGGTTAAAACACTAAAACGACACGTCTCACTGCTTTTGCAGAATACACAAAGGTTAGTGACACTTAATTTAACCTAAATTTTTTACCTTAAAGTGCACCTATTATGGTTTTGAAATGTGCCAAATTTTGTTTTAGAGATCTCATACAACAGATTTACATGCATTCAAGGTTTAAAAAAAACAAAAAAAATACACTTTAATGTGCTCATAATTTTAAGCGTCACAAACTACTCGTTCATTGATCTGTTCTAAAGGATTCATTCTAAACCCCTCCTTTCAGAAAGTATACTCTGCTCTGATTGGTCAGATGTCCACTCTGTTGTGATTGGTCTACCGCGGTCAGCGTGTGTCGAAAAGGAAATGTCCACTGACCATAACGGGTTTCAGCTCCGTCTGTTTGCGAGCGGCCAATGAAGACCAGAGGCGGGACGTTTTGTTACAAACCTACGTAGGTTAGTACAGGAAGTAAGTCTGGAATCACTAACGACTCGTTTCAGCTGTTCAGAATCGGCTCCTCCATTTGGGAGTCAATAACTCCATTTGTCCTGCGCTTTGATTTTTTAAGCTTTGCAGGTGGTTTTACATTCACAAACAGCTCTATAACACACTACATGAAAGGTAATATTCGAAAAACTATAATAATAGGTGCACTTTAAAGATTTCCTGTTTGCTACCAAGCGAGCTAATGTTATGCTAACCGCTGTGTGTAAATACTAAAATTAGTATTTACTCATTTACAAACCTTAGCTACTTTCAGTAGAAGAGCGTGTCCAGTACTGCCCCGCAAGAAGGAGGTCCTGCTTTCTCACCTCAGGTAAACCTCTCTGCGACTACTCTGTTCAGCGAGTGGCCGAGAGGAGCAGCGCATTCACTCACTTTAACTTTCTCCGAGTGATTTTGTTAGAGGACCTCGTGGTTATAAATCAGGAATTGAGCAGCACAGAGCAGCAGTTGGAAATGGCCTGGAAGTGACCGCTGGTTAACATGGTTAAGTTTCAGTCCCTTATTTCATACTCAATCGTTTTCCAGAAACAGAAAAATACATAAATGAGAACAGCTTTATTGGGAATTCGGCTGTATAAGATAAAGTATGTGAGCACAGAGAGTAGGAGAGAAGCAAACAGATGTAAAGGGCTGACACTAGGCAGAATGCAAATATGACGTGATTACGTAATGAGTATGTTAATTAGTGCATGACATCATTTAACAACTTTCCACTGAAAGTTCTCCACTGGCTACAGCGTCACTCACCTTGACGTTACGGTGAATACGAAGCCTGGCAAGTGGAAATTTAGACCAGCATGGCTGGAAAAGGCACCATATATGAACTGGTTGCGTTTTATTATTAATATTATTTATTTATTTATTTTATTAAAAAAGAAGAAATAAAGAATATGCTTGAATGTTTGAAATCTCTTGTACAGTCCCTGAAAACAAAAAATATATCGTGCTCGAAAAGTGCATAGAAGTCCTGGAATTTCACCATGAAGCATCTGTACGAACCCGGTGAAATTTGCCTTGTTTGATTGTAAGCAAGCTAATGTTCCCAATTTAATGATTTTTTTTTTGGAATTAATTTCCAAATTCAGTTATTTATTCCTAACGATGTGTTCATCCTTAGCACCAGTATTGAGAGGAAAATGTGGTTTGACTGTTTTCATTTATATCTATGTATTTCTGTAAATTATGAATTAACACTGTATTGGGTGGTATCGTGATACTGTCATACTTCAGCTGGAATAGTATCGTAAGATACGTTTATTATATCATGACGACCGTACTAAACATGCGCAATCTTAACTGCTACTACTGCACTACAGTTATGCTTTCACATTCAGTGAAACGCAAAGCGAGCTAATAAATCAACAGAAAATTATTTCACACAACTGATGTTACTTATACCTGTTAGCATTTGATACATTTTCATGAGACTGGATTATGCCTTTTACATTATCATACAAGGCTCTTAGGTTTTATTCACAAGAATAAAACTTCAACGGGATAACAAAAAAAAAAACAGAAGGATAAGATACATCACTGCGAATAGGGTAAATATACTTACATTACAAACTCCTGTTCGTCTTCAGCCTGAAAGTGATATGTCCGATTATCTACATCAAAAAAGAAAAACGTACAAACACTATAACACAGTCTGATATAATATAGAATTTAAAAAATTATCTTAGTCAATTTTGTCTGTTTGCCAGAATTCAGCTACAGTGACATCCAATGCGGTTTCCAAGACCACCACACAAAATATATATTATATATATACATACACATACACACTCTTAATCTTTATTCTGTCCTTTCTTTAGCTTTTTTCCACCACTTAAAAAAAATCTTAAATGTTTTACACTTAGGTACATACTTTTGCCCGAAGTATAGTAATATCTGCCTTATAACAAACAACTGTGATAAAAGTAATTAAACCTTTTCTGCTTTGTGCTTTCTCTCAACTTAGGTCAAAGTGGAAACAGGTGAAAGGGGTTGGCTGTTCTTACGGGAAATGAGATCAAAACACTTGCGATCTTCAGTGCTCGGCTTGACCTGGCACGTGAGTAGGTTCAGTTTGACCGGCTGCCTGTTGGACTGTTATCAGACACATACGCAAAAAGA